>NC_142516.1:70712500-71012500 GCF_057876585.1 Rhinolophus sinicus | reverse complement strand
TCTGCATAGCAAAGGAAATTACCACAAAAATGAAAAGGCAACCTACTGAACGGGAAAAAAAATATTTGAAAATGATATGTCTGGTAAGGGGTTAATAACCAGTGTATATAAAGAACTCATACAACTCAATGGAAAACACCAAGTATCATAAGCCTGGAGAGAAAAAAAAAAAATTCCTGGAGGAACATGAGGCTGAAGAAGGGACCTACATGCTAAGAATAGAGTTTACCCAGGTGACAGCATCATACGTAGTCCGTCTGTCTTATACAGTCTTCTTGTCATTGTTGAGTCATCTTGTAGGACCACTGTGATTATAGCAAATCCGCATGCCACGCCCCCACACCATAAACTATCTTCTACTTCACTGCACAAAGCAAAAATGTTAAAATAAAATGCAAAGTGGGAGAAAGTTAGCTGGCCATGGCCAGTATGCTCACCCGTTCCTTTGTGGAGAACATTTGATTTTCTGATCCATGATGTTAATGCGCGAGGGACATCATCTTCACCCCTGCTGGATTTTCAAAGCATAGAATGCTGTCACATAATAAGGAGTTAAAAACATTTCGTGAATAATGAGACAAACCCCTAATAAATCATGGTGTTTTCTAATCTCTGCCTTTGCAAAGATAAGAAAACTGGCTTTGTGAATTCATACAAGTTACTTAACTTCTCCGAGTCTCGGTTTCTTAGTTAATAGAATAGGATCGGTAATCATTCCTATTTTACAGGGTTGTTTTATGAATCAGAGATTATGTGTGTAAAGTGTCCCCTATAAGAGGACTCTCTGCATGGGGTAGCGATTATTAAGTATGTGAGTTTATAAAGTGCTTTCTTTTTAGTGAATCTCTGTTTGAGGAGCGTTTTGCTCTATATGAGCCACGAACCCGGTACGTGGAAGACAAGCAATTAAAGCCATGCATGTTACTAAACTATCAACCTGTTTATTCCAGAGGAGACTCTGAAGGAGAGTACTTTTATTTTCTGTCAGCAGCTGTTAGGAAACTAATTGTTCTTGTGAACTTACAAAAATTTTTAAACATGCTTAGTTCCCCAAGAGGAAACTATTCTAATACATAAGAGTCATGAGAGAGTATTTCATTCAATTCTCTATTTGTTTCCATTTATTTTTTAATTTTGAATTTATTTTTCCTATTTTATTTTTAATTGAGTATTACTAGAAGTTTTTCTTCAGCTGATTAGATGTTACAATTTGCAATTAAGGATTTTGTTACCACATTGTAGTTTATATGCTAGAGAATATGATCCATACCTACCTAGAAACAACGTATGACAATATAAGAAAATCTTCCAAGAAATAGAATGACAATATAAGAAAATCTGGATTTATGACACGAAAACAACTGAAAAATATTTTAAGTAGGTAATCTAATGTTTGGCCAACTCGAATAATAAATCATGCCGATTGCTAATGCTCAACCATAAAAAAAACCTGGCTAGTAGATGCAACTTTGTAGCAAATATGCTCTGTAAATGTGGTAAGGCAGAGAACATCCCACAAGAAAAAAATCCCATATATATTTAGTAACCCCCAAGTATAAAGTCAATCTCTTTTCCCATGATGAGTTTTCTATAAGCTGCTCCAGTGGCCTTGGCTTTATCCATTGAAGCTTCATGCTGTGAGAGCATGAATGTTTGTGTCCCTCTCACATTCATGTGTGGAAACCTAATCCCCAATGTTATGGTATATGGAGGTGGGGCCTTTGGGAGGCCTTCAGAATGGGATTAGGGCCTTTACAAACCAGACCCCAGAGAGCTCCCTTGTCCCTTCCACCGTGGGAGGCCACATTGAGAAGATCTCTATCTATGAAACAGGAAGTGTCCTCAGCAGCCATGGGATCTGCTAGTGAGTTGATCTTACACCTCCAAGTCTCCAGAGTTGTAAGACATAAACGTTTGTGGTTTAAGCCACCCAGTCTATGGTAGTTTTGTAACAGCAGCCCAAATGGACTAAGACACATGCCTCTGCTAAAACTTGAAACACTAGTAATATTAATATTTAGAAGGAAAATTAGAAATATCAAAATAGATTCTTTCCCTACCTGAATCAACAGTGATACAAGATTTTCTTTCATTTATTTTCATCTTTGTCCCCTGAGCACTTTTCTCCTTCTTCACCACATACTTCAAGAAATGTTAAGGCTGTCTCATGCCCTAGCTCTATTTAATACTAAAGCTCAGGTTGCAATATCAATGGCTGTCAAACATTTAGAGAAAATGAAATGTGAGGATCTCACATAAATAAAGTTCCATAATAACTGTGATGTGGTGGAAATTATATAAGTCATATCCGGTTTGTCCAGTTATGAGAAATGGTAGAGGACAGATAATAAAGTCAATTAGTTGGATTTTGTGTCTGTCATTATGTTGTACTAGAAGTCAGTGATACTCACAGGAGCTATCAAAATGTGTATGGCTCTTTGATCCTACACTAAATGGCCTTGGATGTCTATTTTTTTTAAAGTATGTATTTCCTCCGTTTGTTGTAGTCTCCCTTGAATCAGTCTTCTCCATCACCACCAGTTTAACTATCCCTGGTACCTGTTTCCTTTGGCTGATCTATAGGAATGCCACTCTCTCTTGTGATTTTCTGAATCATTTGTTTGTGAGATGGGAAATCACCTTCACTTGTTCACATTGACAATAAAATAGAAGTAAGTAGATTCAGTAAGACCTGGGTGAGCAGGGACAATGAAAGAAAAGCCAAGATACCACCCATGTTTCTTACCGACAAATACTTAACAGCTCTCTTTTTAAATGGAGAAGAATATTGAATATAAAATGACCACTGGAATATAGTCAACTCTACAAATCAGTTATGTTTATTGTTTTCTGTATCAAGTTACTTTAAATCATTTACAAAGAAGAATCAATAAAAAAGTAAAATATTTACTTACAACAGTGAATGTTATTTAAAGGATTAGGGCCAAATATTGTATCACATCAATTATTGATTTTGTACAACTATGGTTCACTACTTAGAAAAAATCATCAACTTTTTAAGTATTGGCAACAAGCTATCAATATTTTGTTATACGAAAGCATGCCATTTCTATATAAACATCAAGCATTTTATTTCAGGTGCAAGATGTTTTATTGAAAGAAATGAAGTGGTTTTACCCATTTACGGGTAAGCTGTACAAGGCATGCCATATCCTTTACTTGTTTATTTGTTACAAACTACTTTCATTTTATTAGCCAATCAACCAGGTTGCAATGTAATTTTTTAGAATTGCACCCCTTGCAGGCACTTCTGAAAATAAAAGTGTCAGCTTATTAAGATTTTTAGGCCTAAAGCATCAATTACCCCAAATACAACATCTGAGGGAGTTTTCTGGAATGTTGTAATCTGCACACAAATGCATGTGACATTACACCAATGGCATAAAGATCACACTCCCACTTAGCAGTTGAAAGGCTTTTGCTTCAATGTCCCAGAAGGTGAGTATCTCATGTGACTCAGTAGATATGTTCCTGAAAAACTGTATTAAATTTAATTTATGACAAATTCTACTAACTGAGTGACCCTAGGACAATTACATCACCTGAGTTGTTTAGTAAGCACAGGTATAGCCATACTAACGGATAATATATTGAAACGCTGCCATCTGGGAAGAAAAAGTAACTATAGTCTTAAGCCTCTAAAAGTGCTTCCCCCAATATTTTCCTGGTTATCCCAGTTCTTTATAGAACTTCACGGGTCTTCCCAAGATTTAAAAACTATGTGGATGGACTTGAGGAGCCAGTGCTGCTGTTATGACCAGTTCCAGTCCGATGAGTTGGTGCCATACTGCTTGCTAAGTGATTTGACTTACATTTCAGAATTTCCACTCTCTGGTTCTAAGTTTTCTCATTATGAATGAAAAAGTAAGACAAGATGGTGTTTTCTACAACTAAAAAAAAAAAAAAAGACATTAAAATGTGAATTGTTTTTGTTATTTAAAAATACATATTGAATAGCAATAATGCATAGGTTTTCTGAGAAGAGAACAAAGCTAAACAGTGTCCTTTCTTCTTTCTTCTTTCTCCTTCTCTCTCTCTCATCCCCAGATTAGTAAGAAAATAACTCTTTACCTAGATGTGTTTAAAGCAGCAGTATTGGATTAGCATATGAATATTTTAAACAAAATTCAAAAGAGTTTAACTGGAACATATAAGGATGGGGGATATAAAATTTGAAATGTAGTTTGTACCTTGGAGGTGTATGAGATTTTGTAATGTAAATGTGGAAGGGTGGACAACACGGAAAGCCTTTATACTTGGAGGAAATGGCTTCTACCAGAACCTGCAGGCAGATTTGGACAATGGGACCTAGGGGCAGGTATGCGGAGGTGCTATGCAATACAACTGTGCATTGATGGACAGTTGATTCCACTACAATAGCCTCTAGTGACAAGTGGTGGTTGTGGACTCGAAATGTAGCCAGTGCAACAGAGGGACTGAATTTTTAAAAATTATCAGATTGAAATTTAATTTTGCATAGCCATACATGTCTAGTGACAACTGTATTAGACAGTGCAGGTTTGTTAGTGGAGTGTGAGGCTTATGCTAGGAAGGGAAGAAAGGAAATTCCATAATTTCCAGAGCACGTTGGAACATTGACATTTGGGTTAAAGAATCTAGACATCCATTTTCTGTGATAACAGTCATGGAAGCAGGTTGGGCAGAAACGTTTTAGAGCAGGGTAGTGATGCAAACAAAATAGCATTTTTAGTAGATTCCTGTGGTTGTGTTGTGAGTGGCAACCTGGAAGAGGGTGAGAAGATTGGACCCCAGTTAGGAACTGGTAACTGTAGCCCAGGATAGTGGAAGGAGTGGTGCCAGTAAACCCGGAAACATCACGTGTAAAATGGATGTTTTACTGTAAGAAAGCTTCATGAGTTTATCAGGAACTCTCTCCTCCCTGGTTTATCCATTTTGCAGATCTAGATTTCCCTGCAGTTTTCTGTGTAGAGCTCTAATCTTGGGAGACCGCCTGTAGTGAAGAATGTTTCTAAGTACATAATGCTTCAATAATAAAATTGCTGTATTTTCTCTACATGTGCGAGTCTACTGATCCATATGGTATTAAACCAACACAAAGTAATTATTATATTATTTCACTTCTCTCCCCATTCTTCTCCAGAATTTCTGTGATGGTTACCATGTGTTAAGTGCCTACAGTGAAGTTCCAAATAGTCATGGCCTCTCAGAAAACAGCTGTTGGTCATTGTCATTGATTTAAATACTCATCTGCAGACATTGGTGGTGCTCATCAGTGCATGCCTCTGTCTGTCATGTGCATCACTGCATTCATAAATGCTGGGGACTCTGCAAACATTCTCAGCTCACCGTGATGCTCTGGGTAGGGAGGTTCCAGCCATCTAGAAAACTTGTTGGCAGAGATACCACAGATTGGGCAGAAAGACAATTCAGGAGGTGGCTCACTGTTCTGAAACAGCAGTTCTGGGCACTGAATGTCAGATCAGCAGCCTCGTATGTTAGCCAGAATGTCTGATTGAGCATCATGGTCTCCACAAATATATCATTTTAGAGGAGATTGAATGAGGGCTAATGCCAGAAAAACGGAGCTGTCTTAAGAGTTCCAACAGGGAAAGCCCTCGTCAATTAAGAGAAACATGAAGACAACCAGTTGCCAACATGGACATTTTTTTCTCTTTCAAGGATTTGTTCTTTTGCATATTTGCATTTGCATAGAACTGCAGGAAACAAAGACAGTTAATTTGAGATTACATGTGTTTCTATTTTTGTAGTGCAAGCAAATTGGACTGCATTTTTCCTTGCCAAAATTTGTCTTTAGAGGGGATTATTCTTTTATTCTCCAGAATAGCTTTTGGATTTAGGCATAAATAGAAAGATTTGTAATTCTGATCACTAAGTATAGAAACCCTCATATTCTACATTTATTTTTTCAATTGAAAGTGATTTAAGCACCCTGTTTTAAATTATGGATATTGCCGGAGAGGAGATGTTATAAAAAAGGTAAACAATGACAGGTCTGGGTTTAATTCCTGGCTCTCTCCCTTACTAGTTATGGGATCTTGGTCACAACATTTAACCTCACTATATCATTGTTTTTTCATCTACAAAACAAGGACAAATCATTGTACACGTACAGCCACTATATTTAATCATTAAATATTATATTTGTAAAATACATAAAAGCTTGTTTGCTTCTGAGGTGCCTTAAGAATCGACAATCCACTCTTAAATGGCTGATCTCTCAGTAAGATGGGACAGTAAGAAATGAAAAATCACCTTTACAACATCAAAAAGAGGCTCACCTCATTATAAAGACATATTTCTTTGCAACTCTAACATTGTAAACCATATAACCTCATAGATAACCCTTTTAGCTTGACACAGAAAAGCTTTGCAGAAATTTATCTTTTCATATCTCTATGAAAGAAAGATATATTTTCCTGGTGCAATTTGATTAATGGGAACCAATTTCCTTCGTTTTGAAAGTAAATGTATATTGCTCATTTCTTCTTGAAGAATATTGAATTTTTGGAGACCATTCATTTTGACTTTATATTATGGGGTTTTAGAGATGGTTAAGGTGGGAGTATTATGGAACTTGGGGGTCAGGAAAGCTCTAGCTGACTGAGAATAAGTCACAGAAAAGAGAAATAAGAATGATATCTTCTGATCTTTAATTTTACGGTTCATTATTTATATTTCTTCCAAAAAGAAGACTTCTATCATCAGAAAAACTGGAAACCTACACCAATAAGAAGACCAATCAGCTTTGCTTGATTCATTATCAGAGAATTTTTGTTTAACATACCATTTGATGTGTATCCTTTTTGTTACTTCCCTTACAATCTGTATAGACTGCATGGGGTCATTTGCTAATGTACCAGAAAAGTTCAAAGTAGCTATTGTAGCTACCTCAAGGAAAGAGGATGAGGGCACCTTAATTAGCTTGCAGGGAAAAAGGGTGTTCTAAATAAATTCAGTGAGTGCAAATTGAAAAGTAGACAGCTGGAAATCTCATTAAGTGCATATTAGCTTATATTAGCACACTGCAAATGTGTCTGCAGTGTCTCATTCTCACTGTGTGAAGTTATGTCTGCAGGAGTAAAGAGCTTGAATCCTTTAGTCTCCTCCTCCTCCATCATTATATATATTCTCAATTTATAACTGGTTACTGGTTTATACCACATAAGAACTTCTCTGTAAACTAATTCTAGGAATATGGACAGATTTCCTTAGGTAAATTAAGAAAGTGATTATCAGAGACTCCCCAACAGTTTATTATGTTTTTTACTGTAAATATTTACTTCGTGGACTCCCTGCATTACTCAGGTCCACATCTTGCAGTTGCCAGAGGTATTTCTTTTTAAATGACTATGAATAGCACTAAGTGATTTTTTTTGTTTAATGGTAATTCTACCCAACTTTTAGATCAAGCTGATGTCTTGAGAACTGTACTTATTTTCTATAGGTTGATAGGGAGCTCTAACAGGTGGTTGGGAAATAAGGAGAACAGCAGAGTACACATTGCAAGGAAAAATCGCGTAGCAGGAGTTTAGAAAGTATCAATGTATTTATGGGTATCATATCATGTACTCCTTCTTTCTTTCCTCTGCTATTTAACTTTAAAGAGCTTGCAGTTTCTTTTGGAAATACACAGCACTTAGATTTTCTGAAGAATGGTCTGTACTTCTTGTCCATGGTAGAATGTTACACAGAACTGATGTATCTAGGAAGAAGGTAGTCACACACTACTGACATGGACTCAACTTCTAGTTTCTTACTATCATACTCAAAAATACCTGTTTAATCAGGTCCTGTTTAATCAGGATCCTCCCGAGAAACATTATGTATGGAGAGAGAGATAGAGAGAGAGAGAGAGAGAGAGATTTTAAGGAATTGGCTCGCATAATTGTAGAGTCTAGCAACTCCAAAATTTGTGGGATGGGCCAACAGACTGGAGGTCCAGACAGAGCCCATGGTGTAGTTCAAGTCTACAGGCTGTCTGGCTGGAGAATTTCTGTTTCTCAGGGAAGATCAGTCTTTTATTCTATTCAGGCTTTTCAACTGATTGCATGAGGCCCACACGCATTATGGAGCTCAATCCGCTTTTGACAGAGTGCACCCATTTACATGTAAATCTCATCCCAAAACATCTTCATGCAAACATTCAGTGTGTTTGACCAAATATCTGAGAACCATGGTTCAGACGCGTTGACAAATATAATTAACCATGAGAGACCTCAAAATGCAAAGAAAAGGGATAAAAGGTAAAGGTTATATTATCAGTAGAGGTGAACATTTTTTTTTTTACTACAGCTACACCCAGATCATTCTCCACCCCCCAAATATGGCTGGTCAACATGAGAGATACAAGCAAAAAGATGAGAACCAGCTTTGAGTCAGATGGTCCGTGTGACTGGGCAGGGCTTTCCTAGCACTCCTCGCTGTTCCTCTCCTCCATGTACAGGTGTCGGAGAGTAGAGAGGATGATTTTATGATTTTTTAAATTTGTGAAAATAAGTTGCTAGGTTATTTTCAATCTCTTCCAGATTCCAGCCTTAGTTAGTTGACATGCCTTAAACTTTTCTTGGAATGAAAAAATCCCGGAGATGTAAACATGTTCCCGCAAACAACTTAGAAATACTTACAAACAGAAAAGAACACAGTAATACATTGCAAAAACAATTTAACAGAAAAATAACAGTACTTACATAAAAGTTTTGTAACGAACCAAAGAAAGATAATTTTGATTTTATTTATTTTGTAAGGTATATGCATTGGAAGGTGGAAATAAACACGATTATATAGTGTTTACTCAAGAAAACATCTTTCGTTATTGCACAGTCACATATTAAAAGCCATTAGGGGTTTTAGTGTTCATGTCTTATACAATTCTGGGACCTATGGTTGGAGGAAGGTACTACAAATTAGTAGACTTACAGACAGCAAAAAGCATGGGCAGTATCTGATTATGCATGGAACTCTACAGGTGGTGCTACTGGAGAATAGACAAAACAAAATGCTTGATTCCTACTTGGAAGGAACATTTTACCAGGCAAAATGGAACGTATAGCCTATTCACAGACTGTAATATGAGGACACGTCCAAGTAAAGATCTCAATCTTCAAATTGAGACTTTGAGCCAAACTATGAATTAAAAACTGAAAAACAAAAAGTCCCTTTTTCTGGAGAATGTTGGTAAACTTCCAGGCCAAGTGCTCGCGACTCTACTTCTATAAAGTGATCTCAGTATCTGTTTACTGGATGACAGTTGTTAGAATTTGTCTCATTGCAACGTGGGGAGAAAAAAAATAAAAAAATAAAAATAAAAATAAATATATATATATATATGCAATAAGGAAGTAAACAACTTAGTGAATACTACTAACTCTTATATTGAACAGCAGCCAACCTGAATTAGTCTTTTAAAAAATAACAAATCAATACATATAGTTTAAAGAGTTAGCAAATGTATTGCTTATTTATTTTTTAAAATGTCTTTACTTTGAGGGTATTATTTCCATTCAAATAATCATCAAATGGGTTGTCTTTAATTTATGTGGGTCCCTCATTGGGGAATACCACTTTTAGTATGCAATAAGGCAGTAAAGGGTAAAGGCATATGAACCCACAAAGAAAAAGAGAAAGGAGAAGGTCATGTTGCAACATTTTTGAAGCTAGAAAGGAAATAATTAGCATTTAAGGGTTTTTTGTTTGTTTGTTTGTTTGCTAAAGTGGCAGGCAGTGTACAAAGGCAAAAAGCATACCACTTTTGTTTACAATATTCTTCCACAAAATTTAGGATTGGTCCCACCAAGTACTTCTGACAGGAGAAATAAACCCATGACTGAAAATACTAAATTGGTTTCAAGTCTCTTTTGACAGGCTTCCAAGTTCAGTTCCCTATACTTTAAAGAACGGCCACTGTTTCTCACTCCCCTGGTAGGAAAGGAAAGGTTTATTCCCTAGAGAAGATAAAACAGTAGTTCTCTGCCCTGGAGGAGACCGGGACACACAGTGAAAACACCAAACTGAAAGCAGGGGATAAGTACGCTAAATGTGGAAACACCTTACGCTGCCTGACTCTCCCTCCCACTCAAATCCCTGGCAGAACCATAGCAGCCAAACACCATCCACAAAGAAGCATGGAAGACTCTTCTCTAGGAAGTCTGGCTCACCCAAGAGAAAAGACCTAACAAAAATGACAGCAGGAGTTCCGCAACTAGAAAAAAAATCAACCATATTAAAGTGAAGACTGGGGTCAACAAGACACTCTTAAATATTAGCACAAAACCAAGGATTACTAGATACTTGAAGAAAGTGTCTTATAGCAAACAGACAAAACAAATGAAAAAATAACTTACATAAAAAGAAAAGATAATGTTCAAAAAGAAAACTTTGAAATACCTGTGATCGGTACCCCAAAAATGTGAGAAAGGTTTTTGCATCCCTGAAACATTTTTTTTTTAATGTTGGAAATTAAAATACAATTTTATAGTGTTTTCACCAACATGGTCATGGAATAGTGACCCAATTCATAATATGACGTAATAATATTGAGAGGGTGAGGAGACAGGAAACATGCATGTGTGTCAGGAGGTTGTTGAAGGAGCGCTAACCTTGTATCTTTCAAAATACAAAGTCAATACGTAATATTTAAACCATTTTCTCATCCTCTCTCCCACCAAAAAAAAAAAAAAAAAATCAAGAAGTAGCAATATAATCAAAGCATGGACAGATTTAGATATAAATACCAACAGAATCATGTAAAAGCCATTGCCTCTGAAAAGGAGGGAAAAAAATGTGGTGAGAGTGTATGTCACTTTTGCATACATTATATAATTTTTTAAACCATGAGCACATAATTTTGATAAAATTTGAAAATGATTTTAAAACCTTTTTTATTTTAGAAAATTATGAATTAAAAATCACCTGAAACACCATCTCTATTACACTACTTCTGATAATAGTTTGATTTGTTTCTTTCTAACTTGATAGGTATAGTTATAGATTAATAGATGTGTAGCTAATCATAAATATATACTTTATATATGTATAATATATTATGTAGAAAGATTTGTAGATACAAAGCCATTTAGGGTTCTTCTGTTAACTATCAGATGGTGGATTTGTCCATTTTTCTATGGTACGCTCTTGTTTTCATATATTAAATTCGAACAGAAAATTAATCCTATTTCAGATATTCTAGTTTTGTATTATTGTTCTACTAAATGCTTAAAATATTAACACAGAAATTACTTTGATGATTATGTCTTTAAATTGGTTTATATTTGGAAGAGAGCCTACCCAGTCAATTACAATATTGCCTTTCTGTTAGTATGAAATATTTCTAACATACAGAAATGTATGGAGAACATTATATTGATCATTAATGCATCTGAAGTTTTACAATAATTGCAAACTATTTTTAGATTCCTATATATTCATCTTGCATCACATTCTACTTTCTCTCCCTCAGAAGTAACTATTGATTTGGGTATTTATCACTTTCATATATGTCTTTAAAATTTCATTACATGAATATGTAATCCTAAACAATAGCATTAATTCACATTAATGTAGCATTAATTCACAGTTGAAATTGCTATAATTGACAGCACACTCTATGCATTTCTTAACCAAGAATATTCTAAAAATTATTTCATATTGATCTCTTTATATTGATACATGCAACTTTAGTTAACCATTTTTCACTGGTATTCACTATTCCATTTATAAACAAAAGTGACCATTTTTCTATCTGATTTTAACAGAATGCAATGATCACTTTTATAAATTTTTCTCATACATAATTATAAGAATTTGTCTAGGTGTGGCAAGTTTTAATAGAGATTGCCTATTTTATGTTTAGAGGGTTTTTCAAATTCCATTTAAAATTCCAACCAACACTGCATATACGTATACTGGCCATTTGTCTATATCATGCTTTGATATTTTTCTGTGATGATGTAGAATAGAATGTCATTTGTTTTAATTTTACTTTTTTGATTACCAGTGATGTTTTACTTTTTTTTAACGTATTTACTGACCATTCAGGCTACCTCTTCTGATAATTGCCCGTTATTAACTTTTTCACATTTTTCTTTTGAATTATGGTTCCTGTTCTTATTCTTAGATGTTCTTCACATATTTTGAATACTAATTCTTTGTGCATTTCATAGTTTGTAAATGTCTGCCTTATTCTTTTTTGCCATTTATTTTCATTATGCCTTTAAATATCAGAAGTGTTCATTTTTAATAAAATCCAATTTACCAGTTTTTTTCTTTGTTACTTATCCTTTTTGTGTTTTTTAAAATTTCACTCTACTCCAAATCCATAACCATAATCCAAAATTACATAATCTTTTGTGTTATTGTTAACTTGATTCTGATTTTGGTGTCTGAGGCATCTGTGAATCAAACTTTATGTTTTGTTTTGTTTTTTTCACATGGTTTCATTGAATAGCTCATCACATCCTCAAGGGTCTTCTGTAATTTAGGTTTCTGTATATACAAGGATATATTTCTAGGTTCTCTTTTCTTGTATTCTATTGAACTATCCATGCATGAATACCTTCTGTATTCATTAGTACAATTCTATATGTCAGTGTACTATGTCTTTAGGTGGGCAGGCAAGCAAGAAGTAGGAAGTAAACAATCTCAGGACTTGTCAGTATGGATGATAAGAGTCATACAGTGGAATTCTGTTTGGCATTGAAAATGAATGAATTAAAACTCAATGAATTAACACGACTCAACCTCCAAAATATGCTATTGCATGATGAAAATCAGTTGGTGGTAGATACTATGAATATGATAACATTTATGTAAACTTTAAACATACACAACAATTGATATATGCTATTTATGGACACGTAAATATGTGTGAAATGTTCAAAATAATAGTTGGGAATAGTAAACACCAGCCTCAGGGAAATGGTTACCTCGGGAGAAGAAGAAGAAAGGGATGGTTTAATTATATCTGAAAGTTTTTCAGTTATTTAAAACTAAGATCTACAAGAACTATAGAAAAAGGTTAATAGTTTGCATCATAAAATATGGGTTATATCAGGATAGTAAGAACAGGTGTTTATTTTATTATCTTCTGAATTTGTCTATATTTTTGAAATGTTACTTAATTTATACTATATAAATCTGTAAACTGAATAAATATATTTCAAAATATAGTCAGCATCCCTTGGATGAAGATGTTAAAAGAAATGGTAACAACTCCATATCTACATTTTTAAAGTGATTTCATTAGTTTGCTATAATACATGATCAAATTTTTTCTCTATCTAGATTATCCTTGAATCAGAAACCCAATGTGATATTCAGATGTCTTTTTCTTTCTTTCTTTCTTGCTTTTTTTTTTTTTTCCCCCCAAAGCTGGCTGATCAAAAGAGGTACACCTAACTCAAATGTAAAATTCAAATTTGAAGAATAAAGAGACTTGGAATTTTTGGAACTCCGACAAATTTATCATGGTGTCGAAAGGAAAGTTTTCTTAACATTTCTCGTGAGAACCTGTGATGTCTCCAGGTGCTTGCTTATATGGCTTTTCATGGTGTTCTGCAATATACCCCACCTTCTAATAAATGTCCTGGTTGGCTAACGGTGGCCATAGTCTGATTTTGTTACTGGTCACCAAAAACAACTAGAACGTACTGAAATAGAGTATTGACTCAAATTTATATAACTATTTAGAAATTTACCAGCTTTTTTCCTCCAATTTTCTTCAAAGGCTATGTAGATAAATCCACTGATTTTGCCTTTTACTCACCATTTCTCTATATACATTCAGCAGTTTGTTCTTACCAGTTTTTTTTTTTTTTTTTTTGCTTTACCTTATTTCTGTTCACTGCTCTTGCCCCTTCCCTGTTTATTTATTATGAGTAATATTCCATATTCTAATCTTGAAACCAAATCTGTATAAATTCTTATTGGTATTAGGTTTCATTTCTTGCAATCGTTTGTCTATTTAATGGTAGGCTCTTCTTCATTTCCATATGTCATTTAAGGCAAATGAAAATAACATACGATCTTTTTAAAAACAAAAGCTTGCCCGTCCTTTCTTAAAGAAACTAACGTTGTTATATGGTTTAGTTTTGAAAGCAGTAATTTAGTGTTTCCATTAAGAATATAGTTGTTGTCTCAGGTTAATGGCAGTTATTTTTTTTCCTCCTGTTGATAGAACTCTCATTTTGAAATTTATATCAGAGTTATTGAAATGGAGCATTCTAAAGAGTCTCTTCCCAAATTAAGTGTTTTCATTAAATGAAATTGCTAAACTTCTCTACATATAAATGTTTCTGCAACTTTATCTGCCAAAACTTGTGAAAGAAGAAGAAAGAAAAAGAAGGTTATAGAAGAGATAAATGCCTGCTTTGTACACATGGTGTACATTCATTCACATAATGATATTCACATAATGACTAGAGAGGGAAAACACTTAATAATTTCATCCATAAACCAATTGGACACCAGTTTACTACTTAACTACAGATCCTGTCAACAAGCAGTGGGGTACATAGAGAAAATGGGGGCATGTTTAATATTTGAGGGTAACATTGTTCATCTTTCTGTTTCTAGCAAGGCTTCACGGATTTATTTGATAGATAAAGATAGATAAAATTTACTCCACCAACTTATCCCAGTTAATTGTCCCTGCAGCTTTGAAACACTTGATGGAGATTAGAAAGGAAGACTCTAAATGCAATTTAGGGTGAAGATAAAATCCCTTGAGAGTTTGAATAAAGATATTTGACCTCATTATCATTCTGTTTCCCTAACTTAAGTGATCTACTGAAGCCATATTTATGTTAAATAAAAACTGATGGATGTGAAGGTCTTTACCATTTTCACATTTCCATTAACTGATAAACATATTTTGCTCTTGGTGAGGAACAAATTGGTTCAGTTTCATAACTTAAAATTTCATCTTTCATCATTTCTATATGCTTAACTTTCAACAAGTTATATAGAGTTTAGTGCCTCGGTTTCCTTATCTGTGAAATGGGAAGGGTGCTAGTTACATAGGATTTTCATTAGGTAAAATTAGCTAATATGTGAAAAGTACTTAGAGTCCAGTGGTTTATAATAAGTACATAATAGTAACTGTTGATTATTATATTTAATATTACATCTTTAATCAAATACACCTTCTTTTTGGTCCCATAGTCCTATCTTAACCAAGGATTTCCCCACTCAACCTTTAACCAATTGCACAAGTCCGCTAGACTGGTGTCCGGATCTAGTATTTCCTTTAGAAAGCCATATGGTGTAGTGTTGTGTGGATTCTTTTTGAAATCAGGCAGACACAGTCTGAATTTTGGCTCCCCCACGTTCTACCTGTGACACTGAAAGTGACTTATCTTCCATAAATCCCTGTTAACCAATCTTTAAAGTGTAGGCTCTTATGAAGACTTAGCATATGAAAGCATACATAGCGCAGAGGAGGAGAGTGTTTGGCACCTCTCTGAGTGTGTTCCTTTCCTATTCTGATGAAATTCTCATATTTAGACTGGCATCTAAGGACTATTACCAGAACTTTCCTTGTCTGCTCTTCCTTTACTTGCATTGCTCAATCTGCCCTCCCTACATGTAAGTAAATTGTGGTTTGATATGGTTAAATCAGCCAATCCCCTGATTTTTCAGTTTTTTTTTTGTTTGTTTGTTTATGTCTTTACCGTGCCTTCCCACATACTATACTGCCTCCATCCCAAGCCTAGGGTGGTTTCCAGACTTACGTTTGTGGACCTACTGCCTTTGCTTCCTTTCAGAAGTGGCAAATTGGTAACCCTCTGGCAGATATGTTTTATTGGGCCAGTCCAATTTCTTTTTTAATTGAATGGGAATGCCTTTAGGTAAGGTAAGAGATCCACAATGCACAGTAATAACCATTACCCCTTCACATAGTTAGGTCTCCTGTCTGGCCCCTGAAATCATTGGGTGTATCACTGGAACTCCTTCTCTTAATTAAAGCTAACATGAATGAATCACTACCTTGTGTGCCTCCCCTCAACTCAGTTAAAATCTTTATTGGCCCCTTTATACAATCTGACATAAAGCAGAAAAAGTGCGTTTGGGGGTAAGACAGAATTGGTTTTAATTTTTGCATCTAATAATTGAATAACTTTTAGCAAGACTTCCTTACTCATCTATAAAATGCAGAAAGTAATTATCATATGCAAATAATAATTCTCTTAGGATGGTTTTGAGAATAACATAAAAGAAAATATATAAAATAATCAACACAGTGCCTGATCCAAAGTAGCAATCTATAGATATGAGTAACCTATTTGAGTCTGTTTTCTAATTTGTCAGGTGTGCACATCTACGTTCCCTTTCCAGCTCAAAAATGGTAGGAGACTCGTGGAATTCTCAATGTTATATTTTAAAGTATTTTTGTGTTTTCATCATAATATAATACAATATAATATAATATAATACAACATAATATGATATAGACTCTTTGTTACTGGATATTGTGATATTCTGATGTTCAATGCACTCCTGAATACGTTGAACACTTCTAATGTCATACTGATAATGCAGTTTGCTACTCTTTCTGCTCTACTAGTTTCTGGCTTGTTTACCTGGAGGAGAAGGAAAGAGAGAAAGATGCTAACATCACAAGTGTGCTCACTACAGACTCCCTGCAAGGTCCTTTGCAAACACAATTGACACTTGCTGATGGGAGGATCATTGATGGAGCACAAGTGCATGAGTGCAGAAGTGGGTGGTCTACCCTCAGAGACGTCCGTGTACCTGAAACGTCAGTCAGTGTGGTTTACCTGTGCATCAGGCCTTTGCAGGGATCCTGTTCACCCCACGCCAGCTAAGTGGAAATCACTCAACAGAGCTGTCACTGCATTAGATCTAAGATTTTCAGATACAATTGGTTTTTATTTTTGAAGTCTCTGGATGACAGAGCAGGCAACTCTATTTGATACAAATGAGCTCATCAAAATCATATCATTATTTTTTGGCTAGGATCATAATTGTTTGTTTTTATGATTTAACAAAAGAATCAAGATCATATCAAACTCAAACATGTCACTAGGTGCTTCTACCCTCCTCCCCCCACCATTATAATATGTGAATAACCAGATTGAAAGAATAGCGAGGCAATACTTTTTTAGACATTATTGATTAAAAACAATAAAATATATCTTATTTAAAATTTTGTGCATTTTGAAAGTTTTGTATGCAGTGTTAAATGAAGGCATGTAGAGTTATGCTATCTATAGAAAAATTAAGTAGATATTAACTATTCACACATCCATATGTTTTGTTTTTAATACATTTTTGTCATGGTTTCTGGGTTTAAACTAAAAAATCCGTAAAAATTCTTAGGCATTCCAAATAGGAGTGTTGCTTAGTCCCAAGAGGCCTCCGTTCACTAAATTATTCAGAGCTCTACATAAAAGTGCCAAATTTATTCACAGGGCATAAATGAAGAGATCCAATGCTTGATAATACAGAACTTTTTAATGATGAATAAAAATTTTTAAAGGTGCTAAAGGAGAGATAACGAGTAGCCTCTGACACTTTCTCTTGGTTCCAGAGCTGTGCCATTTTATATTTAGATATAAGAGATTTATGAGAATTTGGTTATAAACTAAGTAAAATATAGGTTTCAGTAGACATTTATTGGACTGATCAAGTTGTTAGTGGGAAATTCTGAGGCTTGGTAAATCAGCTAAAGACACTTGGGTAATCTTGATACTTTGAAGTCTCATATTTCCCTTCTGTTTTTATATGCAATTGCCATTTCCTGATGTAGTGAATATATAATTTGGCCCATCATTATTTGTGTTTTAGAAGTGTCTGCTCTCTTCTCCCAAAGATCATCTACCTTGTAACATTTGGCAACAGACACATTTTCTCCTATTAGGTTGGTGCAAATGTAATTGTGGTTTTTGCGATTATTTTTAACCTCTTAAACCACAATTACATTTGCACCAACCTAATATCTGTCCTTGAAACCTGCTTCTCTTCTCCCTGGTACTTGCCTCCTGACTGCTGTTTTTTTGTGCTCTGTACGTGGTGGTCTCTTCTGCTCCTTTCCGCCCTTACCTAGACAACGCCCCCTTCTTCCAGACTCTAAAGCGCAGGACTATTGTATGTAGCAGAGTTTACTGAAGGTTCAGGGAATTTCCCCCTAGTGTGTGGTACCAGCAGTCTATGACTCTCACCAGCATCGCTGAGGCACAGAACCGCTAACCCCTGAGCGCATCACTGCTCTTGTGAACTGGAATCCATGAGGATCAGAGTTAATAATCTCCATTTGCAACGGGTGCCTTAGATGATACCTAATCACACTAAAGAAAACTCCTCTGGGTTCATCAGTCATGAAAGGGGAAGATCAGCTGTATAAACTGCCATAAAAGCGCCACACAGATTGGATCCTTAGGCACCATTGTCCTGATGTCTTCTGGACATTCATGGCACAAGAATCTCTCAGAGGACCATGTTCTCTCTAGTAGACACGGTGTTGTGCTGCCCAGATTATGCTTCGAAGAAACCCTGCTGTCCAGCTGCAAGGGGAGCTGTCAGGGCTGGGTCCTGCATGGTATACCTTAGCTGCAGAGGGCACCTAGCTCTGCCTCTTACACTTCCAGCACCTGGTGACTGAGTGAGGCGAAAGGGCCATTTCAAACCATTGCAAGACAACTTTCACAGGCAATGTCCACGCCAGCATTCCCTGAGGCTTTGTTGTTAGCATTACAGTGTGACGTCTTCCCTTACCTAATTCTGCCTCTTACCCTTCTTTACAGAGGTATTTATTCCTTGCAAATATTTGCACCCCAGACTCTGTCTTAACATCTGCTTGCAGAGAACCCAACCTTTAACAACCTCCATCCACAGTAATATTGTACAGACTTCCTCCCCACTCTGAAAACAGCCTATCTAGACCCCAGGCCGTTCTCAAACCATGAAGACAGATATGTTTCCAATATTTCTTACTTTAGAACACAGGAGGAAATATTTTTTTAATTTATTTTTCAATCACAGTTGACATACCGTATTATATAGTAGTTTCAGGTATACGATATAGTGATTAGACATACACTGGATGAAGTGATCCCCCTGACGAGTCTAGTACCCATCCAGTTAATTTGATTTAGAATAAAAATTCAGCTGTGGGACTAATTGTCCATATTCTAGAACCCAATGGGTGGTTTCCATTTTTCTCATCCCAGCTTGGCCATGACTTATGCTGTACCCCAAGAAGATGCAGTCAGTCTTGGTTTTTCCCATTTAAATAAAATTTATTGGGGTGAGAATGGTTAATAAAAGTACACAGGTTTCAAGTGTACAATTCTGCAATACATCATCTATATATCACATTGTGTGTTCACCACCCAGAGTCAGTTCTTTCATCACCATATATTTGACCCTGTTTACCCTCATCTACTACCCGCCTTCCCCCTTACCCTCTGGTAACCACTGAACTATTGTTTGTGTCTGAGAGATTTGGTTTCTTTATTTGTTTGTCTTGTTCCTTTGTTGCTTTCAGTTTTATATCCCACATATGAGTAAAATCATATGGTTCTCGACTTTATCTGTCTGACTTAGCATAATAATCTCAAGATCCATCCATTTTGCTGCAAATGGCACTAGATGATTGGATAAAGAAGATGTGGTATATATACGTAATGTAATACTACTCTGCCATAAGAAAAGATAAAATAGTTTCAACGAGAATATTTCAACACTTTGTTTAGAAGAGATGAGACTATTTTTGTTGCTTCACCAATTCTGTTACTTTGCTCTTTTGCACAATTAGTGGACATGTCCTTCCAGACCTCTTAAAAGTTCTGAAAACTAGATAACCACACATCAGAAATGTTCTTACCTATCTGGAAAGTTGACTCTATGATAAAAATTGTTCTTGTTGTTCTATCCATGATATTTTCTTGAGAATCTGTTCTTCTGACAGGAGATTTTATTCTGAAAATGGAGTTTCTGATTAAGCCATCCCACCAGAACTTGTTAATTTCACTAAGGCACATAAACATGTGAGAGAAAATATGACTTTTCTCTCCGACAGAAGTGCTAAGTTTTAATTTCACTGCTGAGCCAATGGTAGTACCCTGTCTTGAAAGTTCAGAGTTCATTTCAGTCTTCTAAAGTAAACTAACCACTGAACTCCTTTGTAGACATTCTGGGCACTATCTTGATAATGGAATGAAATGTGTTTTTTGTTGGGAAATGCTTCATAGTCTGAGCTGTTTTTGTCATCCTACAACATTACATCAATATTAGCAACTGCATTTTTATTATGCATTCTTTCCCATTGTGGCATTAGCTACTGGTTCTTTCTTTTTTTAGTCATTTTGAATGCTATCAGAAATATGTTCAACAAATTTATTTACTCTAACAAATATATTGGTATGGATGTGGCCCTTAGGTAGGAAAATAAAGCCATTAAAGAAATAAAAGACTCTTTTTATCCAAAACACAAAAGAAACAACAGTTGTTGAGGATTCAGAGCTCAGTACAATAAGTTAAGTAAGTAGGTGTCCACCTGGGCAAGACTCCAGTCTGTGACACTGCCATGATAAGGTACAAAATGGAACACTTTGTGATGGCAAAAAAGATCTCTTCTTGTCCACCTATAGATTTAATCCAATTTTCAAAATGTAAACTTGGTGGCATAATAATGATAGCCCCTACACATTTTTATTACCTAAGTCTTAGTGGCTGAGATCATTCCTTCATTAAAGAAATAGAGAGTGTTAGTGGCATCGCTATTCTTTCTCTCTATTGTGTGGAAGAAGGGCAATGAGGACTGAAAAATAGCATGAAAGCTGAGTTCATCATGGGTGTAGCCATACATGATAGTTATAAGAAAAGAATTAAGGCAAGAGTTCTGCATTTCAGTTGTATCAAACTGTCTTTCAGAACCATGCTATTTCTTTTGGATTTGGAATCTCTCCCCCCTCACATATCACAACACTAGCTTTCTGTCTAGAAACACTTGCCAAATTTTGAAGCATCACTGGATAAAAGAAAAAGAAGGGAGGAAAAAAAATGAGTCAGGCATCCTATTGAAGTATGTTCAGCTAGTGAAGCCTGTGGGATCTCGTATTGTTTACTAGCTGCTCCTACACTCTCTGCTGAACCTGGACTAATTTTATAGCTAGAGTGGAATTAACAATTCACATCGCATGCTCACCAGATGCTACAGTAGAATGTGGAGGAGCAACATAATCACAGTGAAAACAGAATTCGAAGATCACCTTGTCATTTTAGCATCAGGCCCTCAGCTAAACAAGATGACTGATTTATCTGTGCCCCTTATGCCATTATTAAATAAGCAAAGACAAGAACACAAGCTTGATATTACACAACAGTGCTACTGGGATGAGTCACAGTACCTGTAATTTAGCAATCACATTGTCTAGCTCAAACAGGTGGCAAAGTCTAGCAGATGGCAATGAGGATTTCTTTACAAGGTTCACAGTTTCTTGCAAATTGCTTGCCTGGTGTTTTTCTTTTTCTAAAATTTTGTGTGTGTGCGTGCATACCCAAACCTCTTCATACAAGGTGTGCTCTTTTAGATTTGAAGTGAAGTTCTTAATTGTATATACATTCAGAATTTTACTAACTCCTCGATATATATATATATATATATATATATATATATATATATATATATATATATATATATTCATTCAGTATTCACTCAACAAACGTTTCTGAGCACCTACCTATATGTGCTAGGTACTATTTTAGACACTTCGGATACGTTGATCAATACAGCAGGAAAAAAAAAAAGTTCGCCATTGTGTAACTTAACATACTAATAATAACCCACTTTGTAAATATATTTTACTTAAAATCCGACTTATCTCATTGTGATATTCCTGCATAACTCTTTGTTTTAGGTTGGTATTACCTGATATGTCTTCTTTTTTTATATGTTTAATTTCGATCATGAGAAGGAAACTTCATAATGAGGCAGGTCTCGTATTAGAGCTTTAAAAACTACAATTGGAAAATCTGCGCCTTTAAACAGTGAAGTTTCATCCACCTACATTTTTGAAACTAATAATATAATTGTATTTGTGTGTTTTTCCTACATTATGCCATCGCGAGAATGTCTGAGCTTGAATTAGAGCAACGAACAAACACTAAAATTCTTGTTAAACTTGGCAAGAGTGGAAGTGAAATCAGGGACATGTTAGTCCGAGTTTATGGGGATAATGCCATGCAAATAACAACAGTGTACAAATCGGTTAAATGTTTTTACTAATTTTGAAGCTAATAATATAATTGTATGTTGTGTATTTTTCCTACGCTATGCTTTCTTTGATTCTTTTAAAGTTTTCCCCATTCTTTTTTATAAGTAAAGTTTTTTTTTTATATTGTTTTATTCCCTGTATTAATTTAGAATTGTCCATTCTGTCTTTATTTTTTAGTGATAGTCTTAAATTTAATGGTTTAATACTTATCTTAGCAAATACCTACCTGAACCAGGTTTTGTGTTAATGAATATCTCTGTTGCCCTCCCCCAAATACAAACACCTTAGACTCTTTAAAAAATAATCTTTCTTCCCATCTTTCATGTCTAGATTTTGAATTTAAGCCCTCCAACATAGTCATTATCCATGCTTTTTATAGTGAATGCGTTCACCAATTTATTTTCTTGTTATTTTACGAGGTCTGACAATTAAGTTTGAGAACTCATCCTAAAAAATGTGCTACATACCTCATTGTTGAATATCACTATGGTCACCTTCAAAGTACTCCCCTTGGGAAGCTATATACTGATGCCAGCACCTAGTCCACCCTTCAAAGCAATTTTGGAACTCTTTCTGGAATGGCCATCAGAGCTGTCGTCATATTACCCTTGATGTCCTGAATGGCATCAAAATGACTTCCTTTCAATATTTCCTGTATCTTCAGGTAAAGAGAGAAGTCATTGGGGGCCAGATCAGGTGAGTAGGGAGGGTGTTCCAATACAGTTATTTGTTTACTGGCTAAAAACTCCCTCACAGACAGTGTTGTGTGAGCTGGTGCATTGTCGTGATGCAGGAGCTTCTTTGGGACCATTTTTGCACACTTTTTTCTCATGCTTAGATTTTCAGTTAAGATTTTTCTGTTTCTCTATTGATGTTTACTTGGTCTGCTATGCTTCTCACAGTCAGCCAATGGTTTTGATGCACAATTAGACTAATCTTTGCAATGTTTTCGTCAGTTTTTCTCATTACTGGCTGCCCTGAACTCCCTTCATCAGTGGTACATTGTCCCCCCTCAGAAAAATGTTTAACCGATTTGTACACTGTTGTTATTTGTATGGCATTATCCGCCTAAACTTGGACTAACATGTCCCTGATTTCACTTCCATTCTTGCCAAGTTTAACAAGAATTTTAGTGTTTGTTCATTGCTCTAATTCAAGCTCAGACATTCTCACGACGGCACACAAAAACATGCAACAACAATAATGAATGCCACTCAGTAAGACACCACCACACGTTGACATGAACACAACTGTGACACGCTGATATACCATCAAGATAAAACCTTACCAAGCTGTGTGTGCAGGGCTGCCAATGTAAGTGCACTGTGGCAAGTTCGCAAACTTAATTGTCAGTCCTCATATAGCCACCCCTATGTTCACTGCAGCGCTATTCACGATAGCCAAGACATGGAAACAACCAAAGTATCCATCAATAGAGGATTGGATGAAGAAATTGTCATTCATACAAGTATATATAATGGAACGTTATTATACCATAAAAAAAAAATAGATATTACCATTTGCAACAACATGGATGGACCTAGAGGATATTATACACTAAGTGAAATAACTCAGAGTGACAAAGAAAAATACCGTATGATCTCTCATGTGGAATCTAAAGAACAAAATAAATTCTAAAGCAGAACAGAAACAGACCTACAGATACAGGGAACAAACTAATGGTTAGTAGGTGGGAGAGGTTTGAGGGGCTGGGTGAGAAAGGTCAAGGAATTAAGAAGTACAAATTGGTGGTTATAGGAGAGTCACGGGGATGTAAAGTACAATGTGGGAAATATAGTCTATAGTATTGCAAAAAGTATGTATGGTGTCAGATGGGTGTTAGACTTATTGGGGAATCACTTCATAAACTATGTAGATGTCCGGCCACTACGCCGTACACCAAAACTAATATAAAATAATATTGAATGTCAACTATCATTGAAAAAGCTAGTCACAGGGATGTATAGTACAGCGTGGAGAATATAGTCAGTAATGTTCTAAATACTATGTACAGTGTCAGGCAGGTAGTAGACCTGTTGGAGTTACCACTTTGTGAGATATGTAAATGTCTGATTGCTATGTGGCTCTGTATTCCTAAAAATAATAATAATAATAATAATAATAATAATAATAAAGAATGTGAGAGATTGGAAAAAAAGAAGTGTCAACAGAGTTGGTTCCCTTTGAGAGTTGTGAGGTAGGATCTGTTTCATGGCTCTCTCCCAGCTTCTGCTGGTTTGCTGGCAATCTTTGGTATTCCTTGACTTCTGTTCCATCACCCTGATTTCTGCATTCATCTTTACATGGCATTCTCCCTGTGTGTATGTTTTTGTCCCGATTTTCCTTTTTTATAAGGCTATCATTCATGTTGGGTAATGGGTCATTCCTATTCCACTATGATCTCATCTTAACTAATTACATCTGAAATCACCCTATTTCCAAATAAACTTACATTCTTAGGTACCTGGGGTTAGGAATCCAACATACAAATTTGGGGGACACACAAGTCAACCCATAACAGAGACGCTATTGGAAGTAGGCAGCCTGCATTTAGAATCCAAGTTTCTTAGTTTGGAATCTGGCTCTGCTGGTTTCTAGCATCAGTGAATTCCTCTTTTTTTTTTTTTTTTCCCTGTGTCAAAAGGGGAAAATAATGATTACGTGATGAGAATTAATCTAATGTTTATGAAGTACAATATTGTCTACCATGAATTACCTCCTCAATGAATGCTGGGTATCATTGTCCTTTTTAATTGAGAGATGTGTGCCGTCGTATACCTAGTATCTTCTGAAGTTCTGCCTACTCACATCAGATATCCTGGAAATTTATGTGGTTACACATGAAAGGAATAAAGAACATTTTAGCAGTGACCGGGAGCAGAATGATGTGACAAATATAAAGACAGTTCAGAGAACTGCCTTGAAGTGAGCTCACATTATTGAATGATTATTATATCCAACACTGCACAAAGCCCTTTGCATGCATTATTTTTTTTCAATCACCAACAGTACCCTAGGACAAAAAGGATGGTTACTTTCATTTACAGATGAGGAAACTGAGGCTTAAATTAAGGAATTTGTCCAGTTACATGCCTCTAAGAGTAGGAGATGGATTTAAACTTCAGTCAGTTTGACTCCAGAATCCATGATGTTATAATGGCTATAAAATGAGGAGACTGATTCTAAACCCATGTAAGAATCATCCTTGTTACTTCTGAAGGTATGTCTATTACGTCTCACATTTCTATAGCTACTTAACATTTCTAAATCACAATGACTCGTACATTTTTATCAATCAGCCAGTATTTTGCTCTGAAAGTTACTTAGTACCAAGTGCCTTATTTTATAACCCAGCCTTGTTACATGGTCTATTCAAATTCTCATTGGTGTGACTAGCTTTGGACTTCGAGTTTACATTTGTCATAGTTTCTCACTGAAGTAGGGAACACTGAATATATTCAGCAGTTAAGGCAATTTCAGTGAGCCGAGCCATGACTCATGAAGCCACACTTTGTCCACCCCTGTTGCTTGTGCATGTCTTGTTAATTCAAGGTTCTCTCAAATAACTGGCTTTGGGCAAGGGGCAGTATTCACTCATGCATTATTGCTCAGGTATACAAGATGTACAAGGATGGCTGTATTTTTGCAATGACTGTACTTTTGCTTTCCACTTACCTGGAAAATATAGAAAATTGCTTGGATACCATTGTGACTATACCTAAAATATTTCCATGAGGAAACACAGTGTTTGTTTTTGTAAGGAAGGGTAAGCATCTCTAACCAATAAATATCTCTGTGCTTTTGGTTTATTTGGGAGAAGGCAGGAGTGAAAGGAATTCTAGTAAAAAATAGAAATTATATAAAATTGGATGTCTCACCTCTAAAGTCTCTCCACCACATTAAAGCACAGACAGTTAAAAATTTGTTATTGGCCAGGTATAGTGTCATGGTTTGGTGTTTATTCTTTCAAAATGAAGTCCACTCCCTGACTTACATTTTTTCCCTAGTTAAGAACCCTCAAACCTTTGAGTCCTGAGAGACCAGACCTAAATAAATAAATAAATAAATAAATAAATAAATAAATAAATAAATAAATAAATTTGCCTTTTAATTAAAACAAAACTAATAAAATAAAAACAATTCTATAAAACTCCTTGGCCAAGGAAGACCTCCTTCGTGCAGGGCTTTCAGGTCAGGGTCTCTTGCGTAGCTGAGACCAGAGGTCACATCTATGTGCAATAACATTAAAAACCCAGGGCTATGTTTAGATCCTTCTCTAAAACTTCAACAAACTGTCATAACATCACGGAGTGTTGCTCTTCTGGATTTTGGCTTCTCCTGTTGTTTCTACACCACAGATGTGTTTTTCTTCAATTAAATACAGTTCTCTAGTTTAACTGAGTGTGTATATGTGTGCGTGTCTGCAGATGGACTTGGTATTACTCGGCATTTCTCTGCATTTGTAACAGAAAGGAAGTCTATTTGAAAGATTTGCCCACTCTGCTGCTGAAGTCCCTGAATATGTGCTATGTGTATACAAGTTTTTATAAATAAAGACATAGATACCAATTTTTAAAAAGAATATTGTAACAATATACACCAGGCTTCCTTTATCCAGTACCCCAAAAATTGCTTTGAGATTTTCACCCCCTAAAAAATTGCATGCCATTTTGTTTGTATGCATGAGTGCATTTGTCTTAAATAGAGGGCTTATAGCTTCTATCAGACATCGGTATAATCTGTGACCCCTGCAAAAAGATAAAAATATTGAATATGATTTTGAAAATGTGTTATCTTCCTTCAAATTAGATTATGCCCATTGCTCTGCCCACTTAACTAAACATTTTTATATGCTTGATTTTCAAAGACACCTAGTATTCCATTTTTACAAATATGATGAAATTCACATTAAAATTCCTGAATTGTTGGAGTTTAGATTGTTTTGGGTGTGTTTATTATGATGAAAAATGCAACAAAAATTCTTGAAAATAAATACATAAGCCATATCTAACAATTTCCCTGTAGTCATTCTTTGGAGTGGAATTTTTTAATCAAATAGTAAAGTCATTGTTAAAATTTTAGATGCATAATGTCATTTTCTGTTACATTTATGTTTTTAAAAAGTATATATGTATATTAATTTATTTTATTTAATCAATATAAAATAATGAAACAGCTTTAAATTTTTGTTGTACAAACACAAGAATAATGTGTTATGAATAACAAGTAAAGTTTGAAATTCAGCTGCATTGATGCTGAGCTACAGCTGAGATTTAAGTATACACTGATATTTTTCTGTGATGGTACAATGTTAATTTCTATTTCTTTGCTCTAAGTTTCTATATTTAATTCAGTAGAATAATTTAATGGCTTTTTATACTATGCTGATTTTTCAGTATGTAAGGCTTTTTAAGGGAAGCAAACATAATAAGCAAGCAGTATTGTATTGTAAAAAAATAAAATAAAACAGGAAATTAAACCAGTTTTCTAAGAAAGAACATAAAATTAGAATGACAAGACTGTGAAGGATTAGTGAGAAATGGGAAAGTTAAGGGAGAATTGCTACAGTACAAAGTGTTTTTTTGTTGTCAAATAGGAAAAAGAAAAACCCCAGAGAATCCAGAAAGCACTCCCAGGTGTGACCCTGATGGGTTTTTGATAAAAATCAATGAACTGCCTCTAGAATCAAGACAAGGAACGATAGCAGATTGAATGCTTGGACCCTAACCTTCTAGCCTTCTGCTCTCTCTGAATCCACACTCTTGCTGTGACCTATCATGGGAAGAATGAATTTTCCATTCCTTGACATTGAGCATAGCCATGTGATTTATTTGGCCAATGGTATGTAGACACATAGTTTGCCAGTCTCAAGTCTAATCTTTAAGAAACCTTGCATGTTTCCACTTTTTCTCTTGGGCTTCTGCCACTACATGAAGCAAATATGACCCAGCTATCTTACTAGTTCTTGGGCGATGATGATAAACGCATGGAGGAGGAACATCCAGCCAACAGGCAATGTGAAGCAGAGCTGCCTCAAATATTGAAACCTCAAGCATGGTGCCCCAGATCATCCACAAATCCATGAGCAAGAAATACATGCTTATTTGTTGAGTGACATTCATGTTTTCTACTTGTATGTTATGTAACATTATTGCAGCAATATCTAATTTGTATATAGATACTCAGATTTTCTTTACTGAGCTAATGTTGCAAGTACCAACCTCCTATGGTTTCACCTAAGTCAGAGAAGAGTACAGAAGTACCACAAGGGAAAACACAAAAGCAAAGGAATCTATAGTTTCAGCCCCGTATTATGGAAAGTAAGGTGACAAGATGGAGTGCTATGACCTGGATGGGGACCTTCAGTTGTGTTACCCATGAGTATTCAATGATGATGATGATTTTGTTGTTCGTTTGTTCAATAGGATTAATTGACAACATTAGGAAATTTAGAAGGTGTCACATAAAAACCCAACTTCTGACTTTCCTTGAAAAGTCAAAAGTGATAGCAAAACTAGGAATGTTGTCCCTGGATGAAGCAATTGTCTGGAGTTGAGTAGAAGCCACCATCTCAAGACAGGACCCGAGTTCTCCCATTTATCCCAGCACTCACCTACCACATCTCCTTTATTTAGTTTCTTTTGTAGGCGAATGAATGTAATAATGACTAATTTATATTTCTTTGTGAGAATGAAAATAGAATACCTATCAAAGCTTCCTGGAGCAAAGTAGGTGCTCATTTGTACTACCTTTTAGGTTGGGGTACTCAATAAATGTTGTCACCTAATTGTAGCAATTTATGTGCATTTCTTGTGACATAAAGTTTTAATTAAAATGCATACCTTAAACTCTCCTGGAATCTCTGAACTGTATTTAGGTATTATTATTCAACCAAGGGACAAAAAAAGCAGAATGAGATTTCATGAAAATAAGGCAAGATTTAATTGGGTACCCACCTAAGGTGTCTTCTTAACCAATTTGATAAGAAAGAAAGAAATTAGTAATCATATTTTATTTGTATCAACTGTTTCAGGCCCTTCTACAAAGTTGAAAGAGCCTAACTACCATAATATATTAGATTTGTTTAGTGGTTTATATGTCACAGAGGAGCTTTATATTTATTATGTGATTTTATCTTTAACATGGCATTTCCACATAGATATTTAAATCTGAAAGAAATAATACAATTCCAAAACAGAAAAAAAAAAAAAAAATCACTACCACTTTTAAGGTAATTTACTTTTACCCAGTTAATAAATGTTTAATGCTTCCTAATTTAGGTATTATTCTAGGTACTGGGAATATTGACATAAATATTAGCTTTCATTAACTAAAATTCCATTATTTTACAGACTTCTTTTATAAATAATCTCTCTTATTCTCAACACAGCCTTCTTCGAAGGCATAACCTAGTGACAAAAAGGCTATACGTGCTTACACGGTGAAAAGTTGGCGAACTTAATTGTCCAATTTTCATATACAGTCTGAAATCACTTTCAAACCTCAGCACTGACAGATGATACAGGTAAATACCTGGTGTAATCCATCAACCCAAGTTTGAGAATTTTGACTCAATCAAGATGTCAATGATTTTCAATTTATGCCCTAAGTCCTCCCTTATAAGAGCAAGAGTTTCATCCATAGGGTCCAAGTTACTTCGTTGCCATGACTGACAAAGGGCAGGCCGGATGTCAGTCTATTCAAGTCACTAAACATCATTAGAAATGTATGAGGAGAAAATTATATTTATAAGAATACTCAGGCAGAGAGTGTATATGGTTGCAACGTGTTCTCAGATGTCCAATCCCCCTTCTTCCACAACCAGAGTGTACTACATAGTTTTCCAATGGGAGCTGATCTGGTTAATACTTTCTCTAGCCAAGTTCAGGGTTGAACTGTTTAGAAATATAGTGGAGGGAATGAGCATTGTCATTAGAGGTCTTCCTGCTTTTTCTTTCTCCTTAGAGATTTTCACCTCTCCACCAAATGTTAAATATACAATAAACATTTAAGGAATGTCCATTTAAAGAAGTATTCTCAATCCCAGTGCAAGTTCAAAGTCTTTGTTTTGTTTGTTTCTTAATGGAACAAATGAAAGTTGCCAAGGCCTTTTTGCGGGGAGAAGGCGGAAGAGGGGGTCAGAGAATGGGTTTAGAAAGAAAAATTTGAGGTGAAATCTTGTGAATCAGAAAACATCATCAAAACAAAAAGATTGTTTTTGGACTTTCAACTGTCATGACCCTCTTTGGCCGAATATGAGAAAAGGACTAAAGCAGGGTCTTATTCTGGTTTGCTGAAATTAAACCTCTCGTTCCTCTCTTTTTTTCCCTTTCCCTGATTTACCTCCCCTTTCCACTCAGCCAGCCTTCATTCCTTCAAGACCTGATTTCTGAAAAAAATTGGTAGTGGTAATTCTGTGCCATGGGTAGAATTTAGGCAGAAAGGGAGTAAGTCGGAAAAATGTATTCCACGTCCTTTTCCTCAGCCCACGCTCTCTGAAAAGATATTAACCCTACTTTTCAGATAAGAAAACAGAGGTAGAAAACTTCTTTTAAAAGTCATCTGGAAAGATATATGTGTTCCAATGTTCATTGCAGCTTTATTTACGGTGGCCAAGACATGGAAACGACCAAAGTGTCCTTAGATCAATGATTGGATAAAGAAGATGTGGTATATATACACAATGGAATACTATTCTGCCATAAGAAAAGATGTAATAGTGCCATTTTCCACAACATAAATTGATCTTGAGATTATTATGCTAAGTGAAATAAGTCAGACAGAAAAATGGTTTCACTGATATGTGGTATATAAAACTGAAAGCAATAAAGGAACAAGACAAACAAAGGAAGAAACAAAAACTCATAGAAAAAGACAATAGCTTAGTGGTTACCAGAGGGTAAGGGGGAGGGGGTGGGAGATGCGGGTAAAGGAGATCAAATACATGGTGATGGAAGGAGAACTGACTCTGGGTGGTGGACACACAATGCGATATATAGATGATGTATTACAGAATTGTACACCTGAAACTTATGTAACTTTACTAACAATTGTCACCTCAATAAACTTTAATTTAAAAAAATCATCTGGTTTCTGCTTGTATAAGAAAATTGCAATGAGTTTCTGCTGTCAGTTCAGTATCTTGCCATTTATACTTGCTTCTTTTTTGTAAATTTGAATGACTCTTATTGGAACATTACCAGTTTGTAAAATAAGGTATAAAGCTCTCATAAAATTTAAAAATATATTTTTATGCTTTTAGATACCAATAACTATAATTTTGACTTGTTATTTTATTTGTTCAGCTGTTTGCCTATATATTTTTCAAATAAAAATGAATAATTCAGTGCTTTTTAAAATTTTGTATTGGAAATGGTCCTGGATTTTCACACACAGAAGCTGTTGTTTCACCCTTTTGGATTTGAACTAAATTTCCTTTATACCCCCTGCAAATTTCAAGAGCTGGCCCTCAATGTTTGGCAAAAATCATAGTTGTTTATTCAGAAATGTTAATGTAAATAAAGTGAACAACATTTGAAAACTCAGTAAATATCCTAGTGGTAATTTGCTGACCATAATTTTTATATAAATGTTTCCAATCTTATCTTTTATTTTTGTATTTTGATTGAGTCAAGGAAAACTATAGATACCAAAATAAGAAAACACTTCCAAAATGCAAGTTCTCTTTATACAAAAATTTAGGAGAGTACATGCTAATTTTGGTCTGTGTGCATTTCAGTAAGAATATGAGATTAGATGATGCAAATTGTTAGAGATAATTAGAAAAAGAGGATACTGGTGTTTGGAAAAGGGAAAGAAAGCAGATAAAGCATAACAGAGGGCTATAATCTTGAAACTTTGGGGTGAGGAAGAGGACAATGGAGGAAAGATAACCAATGTCTTAGAACTTATAGGATTGCGTGGGATGGAAGACGTAAAGGTTGCTGTAAAAGGTGTTGGGGGTTTGTGCTTTAATAAGGTATTTCTGTGATGGGAGCTAATAATACATCATTTGGGATTTGGTGAAGAAAGCTTAAGGGACGTTTGCTCAGAAATGATTTTTTTTTCTTTCTCAGTCTTTTCAGTCACTGTGAGGGTTGCCTAAAAAAGGATTTCCAGATATAATGCAAGATGTTCATTTATATTTATTTCAGACAGATGAACAGCATATATGTGTGTCCCAAATATTATGTGGGGTATATGTATCTAAAAATACTTTTATCGTTTATTTGAAATTTAAATTTGCATTCTGCGTTTTTATTTGCTAAATATGGCAAGCCTAATCACTGTGTATCACTAAGAACATGGTAGGACTTGGCATATGGGAACCATGAACAATGATATGAGACATTAGGCAAAAATATCAGGTGTAGAAAAAGGTGTTTTTCGGTATGCACTTAATATGCCATAAAATATGTAGGTAGGTAGCTAGACACAGACATAAAAACATAGATGTAAGAATGGAAATTTTGAAGAAGGGAAATCCTGAGAAATTTATCGTGATTAGAAAATGACAGAGAAACCAACAGTAAAGTTTTCAATATTACTGATCTAAAATATATAATATACTATTGATGTTGTTATGTAATGTGTTACTGTTACTGGACTGAACCAGATCCAATTACTCAGTAGTTGTCAGCCAAGACAACTCTGAGACGGTTTAATGACAAGGAGCTTTATGGCCAGCAAGCAAGCAACAACACACCTGAGGTTACTTTCCAGAGCTGCATGTCCCTGAATGAAGGATCAGATTTGTGATTCTTCAGGGAAATCACACATAAACATCCAGGTGAGCTTCGTCTTCACATGTGCAGGTAGAGACATTCCTGTGCATGTGCAGCTGGAAAACATGCCTATACATACATTGCATGTTCAAAACTGCAGGAACATCTCCACCCCTGGGAGGAGATTTTAGTGTTATAATGAGAGTATAATGAGAAGAATTCGTGAGGAGGTCAGGGGAGGGTCCCCCAGGCCACTTTGGCTGGCCTCAGGCTGTTTCAGCCGGATCAGCACCCTGGTCCTGCCAATCATCCTCGGCTTGTTCCTGAAAAACAGCTCTGGCAATTGTCAACGTCAGTGATGGCATAGGTATGGAAGAAAGTTTAACTACTTAAGTCTCAGCCTTTCTGTTAAACTCTTAGCATATTACAGGATATGGTTACACAAACTTTATAAAATCTAGGGTGATCTAAGTGGGTTTACAGGTTAATCGAAGCAAAGTTATGAATTCTAAATATAACTTAGTCTAGGCTAACTGTATATATACTTGTGTGTGTATGTATATGTGTATATACATGTGTATACACATATACGTGTGTATGTGCATATACATATATACATCACATATACATCTGTAGATTACTGATTTTTATTTTAGTGACTTAAAGCAGTATTAAGCTCTTTCATAGGTCCTGAAATCATAATCCCTCCAGGTTTCATTCTTTTTATAGCGTAGTTTTGGGGATGATACTCTTTCAAGTTTGAAAGACACAACTGTACTGTGTTAATTTGGTCAACCTCTGCATGAAGCCTTTATGTTTACTCTGGTAGGATATGGGCAAATTAACATATTAATGAAGACATCACACTCTTTTCTTGCTGTTGGGGCAAACTCATTCCAATTTTAGATGGTTTTTATTTGAGCCAAACTGTATGGTACATTCTGTGTAAAATCTGGCAAGTGCAGTTATTGCCTGAGGGGTCATTTGCTCAAAATGGAATAGCAAATGGTGCGTCGTGATCTCTTGCTGCAATCTAAACTATTTGCTTTATCCTTGTCATCATCTTCCTCATCGTTATTGTGCTTTTAAACTTGTCTAGAATTGTTTGTTCAAGAGCTATTGCTCACAGTATTTTCTCATCTGGATGCCATCTTCACCTGCTTTTTCCTCTCTGAATTAAACTCATCTTTCAGTGGTCATTTCACATGCTGTGTGGACCCTTTTTCACTCCCCAAATCTTCAGAATCATATCCTACTGATTTCTCCAGCCTAATCATAGACTTGTTAGCATTGGAAAACGCTGTGTCAAATTTAATTCTTTATTTTAAAGAGGAAGAAATTTGAGCCCAGAGAGATCAATGAATGGAGTCAAGATTAAGCAACCAGTAAGTTAAAAGAAGGGAGGAAGAGGATTTATTTTTCAAATATTCTATAAATTTAAGGCTCTTTCCACTCTCCTATGCTCTTTCACTTCATCTGTAAACTACTCATTTGGATTAATATTCATATACCTGTAAACCTGGAAAGGAATGGGTATTTAACCTTACACTATTCATTATGTTATGTGTCTAATCAATCAGATTCAAGGTTTTTATAGCAGGCATCATGTTTCAAACTTTTTTGTATCTCTCAGAGCAGTGAACTGAGTAACTAGAACATTGATCTTAATGGTTGCCTGAAGGGAGAGTTTAAGTAGGATTTTGAAGCCTCAGGAAAACCCACCATTTCATATTAGAGATGCCTGCCTTAACTGTACACTACAGCATGGCATTGTGGGCCACAAAAAATGAATTAAAGTAAAATACATAATCCACTGAGCCATTAATGAAAAACAATGTCTTAGACTTTTGACATGTTTCACATTTAAAATGCAAAATTGTTTAATTATGTGTAAACTGAGCCTGAAATTAGTAATACAACTAATTCCCGGAGGAGGATGGATTTAGTCCTAGCCTCTCTAATGCTAGAAACCATTCTAGTTAAATAAATGTTAATATAATCAAAATAGTCGTGCACTCATTACATCTTGTACTTCCACTCTTTCTCTTAACTTTCCTTATGATTTTCAAAGACAGTGGGTCATTAAATATTTAAGGTCTCCTTGTTTATCAGACATGAGCCCAATGGACTCAACCTGGAGTTCCTGGAGGAAGGATGGAACACGAGGGACTTTCAAAACCTACTTCTGAGATTTGGAATTACTCTGACTGGTACTCTGGCTAACCCCACAAAGAATAGCAGTTGACTATTCCTGGTAACTGGAAGAACACCTCCTCCTTAGTGTTTGAGAGAAATTAAGTTGTATTAAAACAAGCATTGGTTTGAGTAAACAATGATGCTTTGTTTTTTCATGGTAATGTAGCAGAGCCCCAGTATTTTGGCAGCTAGAATTAAATAATTTAATTCTCAATTAAGCCTTTGTTTACATGTTAACCGCTCTTCTTGCTCAGCTCCTTTTGTTCTCACGGGATAATTTTGTGTTGCTGATGTGCTGTTTCTTTGCCAAGCAGGAGGAGTAACTTTAGGGTCTTGAGGAGAATTTCTGAGTTTGTAGAAGGAGGGAATGTCTCCAAGGTAGCTGTGACCAGCTCCTGGCACCCAGGCGTCTGATGTGGAAAAGCGTCACCTATGACTAAAGAAACTCAGACTTCTCTGTCAGTTCTGTGGAACTTCCTTTCCCCTACCTTTCTATCAAAACTCCTCTGCTTGGTCTGAAACTTCAGACATGCTCTTTGGACATTAGTCTGCTGTCTTCCCCGGAGACTAGCTTCCTGAATAAAGCAACCTTTCCTTTCCACTTTCACTTGTTTCTCAAGTCTTGGCCTTTGAGCTGCAAGTAGCCAAATTTGGGGTTGTTTGTGTTTTTTGGTAACAGCAATACCAAATAATATCATATGAGATTAGATAGATGATAGGTAGATAGATAGATAGATAGATAGATAGATAGATAGATAGATAGATACTTTTGTCTCAAATAATAGATTGAGTGTTGACATCATTTTTCTTAATATTTAGTAAATAGTGGGGCCAAATTTTAGTACCTCCTGTAGAGTTATTTTTAATGCAATTCAAAGACAACTATGTAGCACTACCCCTATAGCTGCCTCTCACACAAGGACATCCTGGAATGTTTTCCCATTCTCAATACAAAGTGTAAACAGTGTTCAATTAAGAGAGCGTGTACCAATGAAAAGATGAAATTTAAGATCTCACTGAATCTATTGACTCTGCCATTCAGATTCCAGCTGAAAAAGAATTATAAATTGTCCTGTGTAATAACTAAACTGGAATGTGTGGATTTTTCTGTAGGTGCTGAGGATGTTGTTGTTATTGTTTCATAAAATAAACCATAGACCTTTAGTCAATCACAGGCAAAAGCTTAACTCTGAACGATAGCTTCTGACAAAGCCCCAAGTACTAAATCATGAATTCCTTTACACTACAAGTCATAATATGGCAATTTTTAAATCATTCCGGCATTTAACACAAAACTGAAGTAATTTTCTCAGAAGTCCAACAAAGCCTGTTTCTGCTGTGTTAAAATCCTAGCTTTAGCAGAGAAGAGGGTTATGTTTTTTCATAGATCTGAGGTGTTTCCTCCAGTGAATCTAGAGAAGGATCCTTCCTTGCCCTTCTAGCTTCTGCTGGTTGCTGGCAATCTGGCATTCCTTGGTTTGTGGCTGCCATAATTGTAAGTTCTGCCTCCATTTACACATGACTATTTTCCTTCTTATGTGTTTGTGTCCAAACTTTCCACTTTTGGGGACATCAGTCATTAGACTAGGGCCACCCTAATCCAGTATGCCCTCATCTAACTTACTTTCATCTACAGAGACCCTATTCCCAAATAAGATCAATTCATGGTTTTGAGTGAACAAGAATTTTTCATGGACACTGTTGAACCAAGTACTGTTGCATATGTCCCTGCTTGAGGGAAATTTGAAGATTCTAGTCTCTTTCTATAAGCTCAGTGTTTATAATTTATGGGAACCTTTTTCCCATTTTATTAGTTGTGCTACAGTTTTCAGAAAGCTAAATGGTAAAATGCATCACTAACTAGCTACCACAGGCTTACCATATTCTTTCTCAGATTTTGAGACACAATACTCCATGTTGTTGAGTGGCTGTCACACTATATCTATAGGGATTCATGGATCTATTTACATGTTTGGCATTCTAAATAGTAACCATCTCTATACATGGTGAACTTGGCTTCCTGGAACATTCATCTAAAAGAAAATCATTCTTACTCTCACTACAATTTTGAACAGTATGGAAGGAAACCTAGCTTTCTTAGATTGTCTACTAAATTTCAGAGCTGATGTATCTAATGCTTTCTTAGTTATTAAGAATTGGAGTATTTATTTGTCTCTTTTTGAACATCTCAAGTACTTTTAAATTTAGATTATATTAAGATATGTCAAATGAGCCTACAATAGAATGATATTCCTATCACAACAAATAGTTCAGAGGATTAGTATTCCTTCAAATTTTAGGCTCTACTAGGTATAGCTTTCGAAGGAGAAAGCAAGATCATTTATTTAGAAGGAATTTAAATATAAAGGTTTAATCATTTTATACACATCCAACCACTGGGAATGAAGAAGCTTGAAATCCAAAATGCATTTAAAAAAAAAAAAAAAAAGGTGATGTAAGTGCTATTGAGTGAATGTCTTTCATGCTAACATTTTCTATATTATTGTTTGTTGTGCTTTTACTCCAGAGTATAAGTAAAGGGAATTTAATGGAAAAAATTAAAACGTATTTTCCCTCCATGCTTCTGGTTACTAGATATAAAAATATACCATATACTCCTTCCTTAGTGTAGAAGCTATATGAACCGATCAGTCTAATTAGGTCCCTGATTATTGGTGGAATGCCATAATTTGTTAATATTCCACAAATATTAATTGGGTGCATTTTGGGTAGTATGAGGCACTCATTTAGATGCTGGGAAAATAATGGTGAACAAGAAAAATCAAATGCCTGCCCTTGGGGAACTTGCATTCTAGTGGGCGAGATAGACAAGTAATAAGTTAATAATATATATTAAAATATCAGGTCATGATTGATTCTTTGAAAAGAAAATCAAAATGATAAGGTCTGAAGATCTAATGTGTAACGTGGTAACTATAGTTGATAACACTGTATTATATAATTGAAATTTGCTAAGAGTAGAACTTGTATGTGTATGTGTGTGTATGTGTGTGTATACACATACATATTTTTTAATATATACACATGTATATTAAAGGTTGTGTTAAATAAATAAATGGGAGGAATCCTTTCACAATGTATATGTTATCAAATCATCATTATGTATGGCTTAAATGTCTTACAATTTTAGTTGGCAATTATACTTCAATAAAGCTGAAAAAATTTCAAAGAAGCTAAAAAGAAAATTATGGAGTTGCAGAATGACAAGATTATCTTGGGATGGGTATAGAAGATCTCTCTGAAAGTGTAACAGTAAAACAGAGACTGAATGATGTGAAGAAGTGAGTTATGCAAAGATCTGAGAAAAAAGCATTCCAAGTCCATGGTAATATTTGAAAGGATAACAAGAATACAAATGCTACTTCAGTGAATTGAGTAAAGGAGACAGTAGTTTCAGGTGAAAGTTGTAAGATATGTTAGGGCTTCTTTTTTTGTCAATTTTTTATTATCTTAATTTTTCAATGCAGTTGACATTCAATATTATTTTGTATTAGTTTCAGGTGTAGAGCATAGTGGTTAGATATTTATATTTACAAAGTGATCCCCCTAATTGTTTTAGTACCACCTGCCACGATACATAGTCATTAAAATGTTATTGACTACATTCACTAAGCTGTACTTTATATCCTCATGATTATTTTATAACTGCCAATTTTTACTTCTTAATTCCTTCACCTTTTTCATCCAGCCTCCCAAACCCGCTCCCATTTGGCAACTATCAGTTTGTTCTGTGTCTGTGAGTCTGTTTCTTCTTTGTTAGTTCATTTATTTTGTTCTTTAGATTCCACACATAAGTGAAATCATACAGTATTTGTTTTTCTCATTCTGACTTATTTCACTCAGCATAATGCACTCTAGGTCCATCCATCTTGTCCCAATGGTAAGATTTCATCTTTTTATGTATTATTTTATTGTATATATGTACCACATCTTCTTTATCCAATCATTTATTGATGAGCACTTAGGTTGCTTCTATATATTGGCTATTGTAAATAGTGCTGCAGTGAAAATAGGGATGCATTTATCTTTTCACATTAGTGTTTTGGAGTTCTATGGATAAATACCCAGAAGTGAAAAAATAGCTGGGGCAGCAATACTTATATCAGATAATACAGACTTTAAAACAAAGGCTATAATAAGAGACACAGAAAGACAGTACATAATGATAAAGGGACCAATCAACCAAGAAGACATAACCGTTGTAAATATTTATGCATGCAATATAGGAGCAACTAAACATACAAAGCGAATATTAACCAACATAAAAGGAGAGATCAACAGCTATACAGTCATAGAGGGGGATTTTAACACCCCATTGGTGTCACCACACCAATGTAGTGTCACCACATTGGCACCAATGGGATGTCAGACAGAAAATCAACCTTTTAGACAGAAAATCAACAAGAAAACAGCATCCTTAAATGATACAGATTAGATGGATTTAATTGACATCTTTAGAGCATTTTACCCCAAAGTAGCAGAGTATACACTATTTTCAAGTGCACATGAAACATTTTCCAAAATAGACCACGTGTTATGCTACAATACATTTAAGAAAACTGAAATCATATCAAGTGTCTTCTCTGACCATAATGGTATGAAACAAGAAATCAATTACAATAATTAAAAAAAAAAAAAAAAAAAACCTGAAAAACACACAAACACATGGAGGCTAAATAACATACCACTAAACAGTGAATGTGATAAAAATGAGATCAAGGCAGAATTCAAAAGATACTTTGAAACAAATGAAAATGAAAACACAATGACCCAACAATCTAAGGGACACAGAGAAAGCAATTCTAAGAGGAAAATTCATAGCAATACAAGCCTAACTCAGAAAAAAAACAAAAACATTTCAAATAAATAATATAACCCTACACTTAAAGGAACTATACAAAGAACAGCAAACAAAAGCCAAAGTAAGGAAGGAAATAATAAAGATCAGAACAGAAATATATGAAATAGCATTTAAAGAAACAATACAAAATATCAATGAAACTAAGAGCTGATTCTTTGAAAAGATAAACAAAATTGGTAAACCTTGATGGAAGCAGAAAGTCAGTTCGTAGGCTATTGTAGGAACCTAGATAACAGAAGATATAGTGTGGACTAGAATGTTAGGTCTGGAAATAGAGAGGTGTTGGGAGGAAAGAACCAAAAGTTATATTTTAACTGTATTAGGTTTAAATGGCTGTTAGACATCAAAGTGGATATGTGGAAAAAGACAGTGTATGGATGACTCTAGAGGTAAAAGCAGAAAAAAGAACCTGGTAATATGCAATATATACATATGCATGTATGTGTGTGTTTATATGCACTTAATATATAATTTATATTATTAATTATATATTTATGTGTTATATTATAATGTATATTATAGGTATATATTATAATGTATATTATAGGTGTATATTATATAATATATGTATGTATTCATATCCATAGAACTGAATGAGATCACTAGGAGGAAATTATAGATAGAAAAGGAAAAATATCTGAGGAACACTGTGACATTTCAACAATTAAAATTGAAGAGAAAGATGAAGAGCCAGCCAAGGAAATTGAGCTTATTAAGGTAAAGGGAAATAAGGAGAGTAGACTGTCCTAAAAAACAAGAGAAGAAAATGTATCAGCAAGGAGAAAATGACCACTGTTGAGGTGGAAACTGTGACTTGCCCATAAGATTTGGCAGGATGGACATTTTACAGGTGACTATGATGAGAAGTTTTATTGGAAGATGAAAGCCGATTCAGAATTGCTTAAAGATAAAATAGGGGTATTCTGGGCAAGTTGGCAAATTATGTTTTGATATACTCTTTGTTCTAATATATAAGAAATTTAGATGAAATCTGAAAAGAGGCATAACTAGTCTATAAAAACAAAACAAAACAAAACAAAAACCCTCCATTGGCTAAACAGTACACAGGAAAAGCAAAGTGATGAATGAGTAACCAGGTCTGGACACCTGGGCTGGAAGCTGGCAATGGCAGACTGTGTTTCATTTCCTGTGGAGAAAAAGGGAATAAAAATGTTCCAGTTGTGGTGCTTTATAAGAAAGTGTAAAGTTAGGGAGTTTGGGCAGACAGTGACAACTTGGTCACCAGACTGGTTTTCAGCTGGGTACCCGGAGGCTGGGTGACAAACCTGTTAGAGAAGAAGGCTTGACAAAACATGGACAGAGAGAGAAAAATACACAAAATACCTCACCTCAAAATCAAACCTGCAAATCAAAATTTCATAAGAAATGCATAAACCTTCTAAGCAAGGTAGCCAACAAAAGCAATATTTTGAATGTAGATTTACTTCCAATGAATTTAATTATATGGAACAATCTGACAAAAACTTAAAAATAAGTATGCCTAGTAGTTTCAAATGGAAATGAATTTTTCAACTTAAATATAAGAATAAGAAAATATTAAACAAACATCTACAAAAATAAAATGAACAGGTAAATATATGAAAAGATCTATTGAAATTTTGGAAATACTATCTTAACAGCCACCAGAAAGAAAGGAAAAATTGCCTTCACAGTAATGGCAGTAGATGTATTATAACTTCAGATCTTTTGCCAGTAGCATTAGATGACAGAAAATAAAGGAACAATATCTTCAATGGATTTAGGGAAAGAAAATAACAGATAAAATTATATACCCAGCCAAACATTTTTATGAGATTAGACCAAAAGATATTTTCAAACATATGATATTTAAGAGTTAACCACTCAGACTTTCATTAAACAAGTTTTAGCAGTATCCTAAAAAATATAATTCAGCAGTGAACTAGAAAATATAAAATAACAAGTGAGATTTGTCCTCGAGTGGAAAGATGAATCAACACAGAAAATATTTTAGCAGCTTAAAGAATAGAACTGTACCTTTTCAATATGTATGGAAAAAAAAACCAAAAAACATTTATTAAAATCCAAAAAATATTTAAAACAAATTTTTATCAAACTAGTAAAATATGATTTCTTTACCTTATCTATAAAAACCTACACTATTATGATTAATAATAAAATTGGAGAAACACTCTTAAAGTCAGGACCCAAACAGACACCTGCCATTTTTGTTTCTATTCAGTGTTCTTCTGTGATTCTAGCAACTGAAATAGGAAAACAGAAAATAAGATGTATAATAATTAAGAGGTTGAGGTAAAACTCTTTTTTTTTCCATATGATATGATGTGTATATTGATCATCAGATAAACTCTTAGGAATAATAATAATAGGGAAAAAACTAAAATGCTGTGGGATACAACTTCATGGAAGCATTATTTACAGTAGCCAAGGTATAGGAACAACCTAAATGTCCATACATAATTGATTGAATAAAAAAGACAAAATATTGCCATTTGCAACAACATGACTGGCTCTTGAGGGTATTATGCTAAATAAAATAAGCCAAACAAGAGAATTACAAAAGTCATATAGTTTCACTCAAATGTGGAATATAAAACAAAAAAAGTAACAAACAAATATAACAAAACAAACTCATAGATACAGATAAGAGAATGTTGATTTCCATAGCGGAAGGAGGGCAGGAGGACAGCAAAATGGGTAAATGGGTCAAATACGGAGGGTGCCAAAAAAATGTATACACATTTTAAAAAAGGAAAACAGTATTAAAATTGTAATACTCAATATATACCAATAACAAAATATGAATACAAGTCACATTTGATTTCTGCAATTACAAGAGGTGCTCCAGACACTTTTGACCAAAGTGCCCACTTGTATGTGTTTTTTTGGCACTCCTAGTATATGGTGATGGACGGAAACTAAACTTTTGGTGCTGACCATGCAAGAGAGTATGTACATTTGAAATTTATATAATGTTGTCAACTGATGTTTCCTCAACAACAAAAAAAATTAAAATATACAAATCAATAACATCCTTACATGTCATTTAAAAGAAAACTGGAAAATGAACTTTGACCTAACACTTTATACCAAACCTCAAACTTTATACCACAATAAATTCATAAAACATAAAACCATAAGACACCAATAAAATAGAGGAAAATCTTTGGAATCTAGGGCTACGCAAAAATGTTCTTGGACTTGACACCAAAAGTATGTTCCATCAATTTTGATAAATTTGATCCCATTAAAATTAAAAACTATTGCTCTGAAGAAAGCCCACATGAAGAGGATGAAAAGACAAGATACAGACTTGGCTTGTAAATAATTTTTTTCTTCATGAAAATCTTAGATGTCATGAAGGTGTATGGTGCTAGCAACATTTCTTGTCTTGCAGTTCTGTCATTCAACAACTTCATTTATCGGACTGTGACTTTTCGTAGCATTCTGAGTTTCCATACACATGATTCAGAAGTTGATGATAGCACCCACAGTAGTACACTGGAAAGAAATAATTTGTTACGTAGAGCACAGAATGTTCTATAAATGCTTTGACATCATAGAAGTTATACGTAGCTCAGTATTTCCAAAAAGGAGAGTCCTAACTGAATAACGATTTATCAGTGACACTAGCTCTTTATTTACCTGAACAACTTATTGAAGAGATGAGGAAAATAAAAGAGGAAAATAAAGATCTTGAGACAGTATCTTTAAAAAGGATGCCTGCAACTGATTCATTAATTAGAGGTAAAAAATAAGTGCACATGCAAAATGGTCTTCATATTTTTTATTTAATGGCTGAGTAGAACAAAAACAGCAGGAATCAGGAAACTGAGTTTTCTTTTTGGTTCATTTAAACTGTTGGAAAGACAGAATTAATTCACTTCATCCCTCAAATCATTTTTCCATTTTTAAAATAGGGTGGCTGTCCTGGGCTACCTCTCAGATCATTTTTGAGTCTGAATCTCTCTGAGCCCCTCGTCCTGGCTGTAGAGGTGTCAGACTCTGTCTCATACATCACACTTTGGGAACCTACCGGTTATTCCAATGACTCACTGCCAAGGGTAATATAGCGTGACACACAAATAAGATCCCACATTCCAATTGGTTTTGCTTTTCTCATTTCCAGAGTGCTATGTTCTAACAAATTTAAAAGTTCTTCAATTTATAAATTCCTCCCCTGAAGCAAAGTGAATCAAAGCACTTGTGGCATTTGAATCCCTGTGCCTTGGGAATGATTTATTGTGTTTGAATTTTTATTGTGTTTCTATTGGGGGAAGTAGGCTGCTGGGTAGAGTAAACATTTCCACAGTGTGAAAATGTGCTCCAAGCAGTTCTGAGCATGTGCCAGGGAGTTCTAATGTTGCTTGAAAATTATTATTGCTCAATTAAGGATCCCTGAATTCCTGAATATTCAATGTAACCACGTGATTAATTTATGCGTGCTAAGCTCTAGATGACTGCTTTCCAAATGCTCTTTAATTTTAATACATTTACAAAATAATTAAAGTGCAATTTACCAGATTTTAAGAGTGTTTGCAATAGATGTTCATAAGTGTTTTGGGTAGCACTACTTTCTGGGTTTTTCCTAATAATGTCTTCCTCCCCTCCAATCCTTTTAATTCAACACTTAACAGGTACAGCAATTCTCATAAATAAACATATGAATTGATTGAAAGTAGTGATTAAATGACATTCAGAGGTTAGTGCTCTAACATTTATTTCCTAGAAAGCCTGTTAAATGCTTTCAATTCAAAAGAAAGGGGTGGGGGGGCACACCAGAACTCTGAAATGAAAGTCTTTGAATTAGTGTTGTATTAAAGATGCAGCTTTCTTGGAAGGGTTAGTGGCTATGGTGGGGTGGAGGGGATAGAAAAAGAATAGAAGGATTAAGTCACACCACTTAGATTTCTTTGTCTGTAGAAAAGACCTTTCCATCTGATTAAGTGATGATGAATGAATGAAGAATCACAGTGTTCTTACTTAATCAGCTTAATCACCTTGAAAAATTGAGGTAGTTATTCTGCCTTCCAGGCATGAAGGGCCTAAGTGATATTTGTCAAGTTGTTCCAACACCTTGATAATCAAGTTATACATATCGCTGTAGATTCAGGCTGACCATGCAAAGTAACATACTCACATTACTTTGAAATTATCTGAATTGGCATCCTTACTAAATCCTGAGAAGGGGGGGAAAATGACCTTGAGATAGGTCTTACTGCTTTTAATGTTTCCAAATATATTCTAGAATCTGACAGAGAAAAAAGGTACAGATGTGTCATCTGATCCAGGCTCTAGACCTTACTGAGGACGTTTATACCTGATATCTGACTGCTTGGTATAGGATGCTTTTTTAACAACAGTACAACAGCAACAGCGTCATTAGCCACACATTAATGATGAGTGTCAGGTATTCCGCAGTGGTTTTTACACATTGTTTTCCTTTGATTCTCATGCATTTCTGTGAGATGATAGTTCCTATTACTATCACCAGATAGACGTGGGAAGCAGCTTGCAGAATTTAAGTGATTTTCTAGGACCTCTAGTTCAGAAGAAGTGGAGCCATGGGGAGTGCACACCCAGGGCCTGTGGCTTCAGTCCCAGCTATGATTCCATCACTACCCAAGACTGACTTAGTCAACAGGGGCGCTGCATCCCTTCTCTCTTATTTCCAAAAACAATCAGTTGAAATTTAAATCTAGTTTCTATTCTCTTTTCTTTGAAGACAGTAAAGTATCCCAAATTATTTTGAAATGAACCTACATAGAAAGGAAGCTCCCTTCACTTCGGGGGAAAAGGAATAAATGTACAATTTTATGGAGCATTGCCTGATGGACGATGATTTACGTACTCTTTAGAACACACCTTCTCTCAACCGTAGCTCACACCTGACTGACCGCACTGAACAAGTTGAAAATTGTCACACACTGTTACTAAGGTTCGATGCACCACTTCCCATATTGAAGATCCCTGTCTTTCCGTGGGAAGGCACTCGGCAGCAGCATTCGCTGTATGTTTTTATCACAACGGAAAGACTCCTTGTCACACATCGCTTCTGGTACATGGCAATTTCTGTCAAATACAAACATTATGGTGTGTCCTCATCCACCTTATTCACCGGATCTGGCACCATGTGTCTCTGGCTCTTCCCCAAAGTCAAAATGATTCAGGACATCGAGGCAGCCACAACAGCACAACTAAAGACACTGATGAAAGAGGACTTCCAGAACTGCTTCAGAAAGTGGCAAAAATGATGAAATAAGTGTGTTCGAATTGAGAGGAAGAATTTTGAGGGGGACTAATGGCAGTGTGTCTTTTACTGTAATTTTTTTTATTTAAACATTCACCATATTGTTTGATCACACCTTGTACAAATACAGTCACATTAGAGGTTAAGCATTCAACATATGAATTGTGCAAGGAACACAATTCAGTCCATAAAAACACATGTAAAGCCATGTTTTCTCTTAAACGTCTTCAGTAAAGACAATAGCTGTAAACCGCTGACTTGAAGGATGTCTAGCCAGGAAAACATTTCAGGCAGTGGTTCTCAAGGACTTCAATCAAAAAGCAGCAAGCCTATTGGAGATACAGTAGCAGGAAGTAGTGTTAAGCCATAAAGATCATAGTAGGATGTCTCAATTTCATTATCTAAAATGCTTTGTGTAGGAGAGGGAATGTAAAACTTAAATTCCAGAGGTAGTAGCTTAATGAAAGTGCAACCAGGGAAAATTAAGGTAGACTTATTTTTCAGGATTTTTGTGAAAAGTGGAATGTCACTTAGAGGAGCAATCAAGAGCTTGAGGTAGTTTCCAGGTCTTGGCTATTGTGTATAGTGCTGCAATAAACAGAGGAGTGCATAAAGATTTTTGCATTGGAGTTTTGGATTTCTCCGGATAGATACCTAGGAGTGGGATTGCTGGATCATAAGGTAGTTCCATTTTCAGATTTTTGAGATACCTCCAAACTGTTTTCCATAGTGGCTGCACCAATCTGCATTCCCACCAACAGTGCACCAGCGTTCCCTTTTCTCCACATCCGCACCAGCACTTGTTGTTTGTTGATTTATTGATGATAGCCATCTTGACTGGGGTGAGGTGGTATCTCATTGTGGTTTTATTTGCATTTCTCTGATGGTTAGTGAGGTTGAACATTTCTTCATATTCTGTTTGCCATCTGTATGTCCTTTTTAGAAAAATGTCTCTTCATGTCCTCTGCCCATTTTTTAATTGGGTTGTTTGTTTTTTTGGAGTTGAGTTGAGTGAGTTTTTTATAAATTTGTGATATTAACCCCTTATCAGATATATCATTGGCAAATATCTTTTCCCAATCAGTAGGATCCCTTTTTGTTTTATTGATGGTTTCCTTTGCTGTGAAAAAGCTTTTTAGTTTGATGTAATCCCACATGTTTATTTTTTCTCTTACTTCCCTCGCGCGAGGGGATATATCAGTAAAAATCTTACTCCGGGTAATGTCTGTGAAGTTTCTTCCTATATTTTCTTCTAGGAATTTTATGGTTTCAGATCTTTAAATCTTTAAGCCATTGCCCATCGGTAGATGACTGGATTAAGAAACTGTGGTACGTTTATACAATGGAGTATTACGCAGCCATAAAAAAGAAAGAAATCTTACCATTTGCAACAACATGGATGGACCTAGAGAACATTATGTTAAGTGAAATAAGTCAGACAGAGAAAGACAAATACCATATGATCTCACTTATATGTGGAATCTAAAGAAAAGAATAAGTGAATGAACTAATCAGAGACAGTTTTGGAAACATGGAGGAAAAACAGAGGGTAGCTAGAGGGGCGGGGGGGTGGGGATAAGGGGAAGGTGAGAGGTTTAGAAAATAGTCGGTAACCACAAGATGACCATGGGGTTTTGAAAATTAATTTGGGGAACGTACAGAGGGATAGTGGATGGGGGGAGGGGGGCTCACACAGTGTGAGGGATATAAATGATAAAAATTTTTGCTTTGTCTTGTGCACCAGAAACTAATAAAAAAATTAAATATTAATGACATGCTGAAATTATAATATTTTGTATATGTTGTGTGAAATAATGTATACTATTAAAATTAATTTTACCTAAAAAAAAAAAAAAAAAAAAAGCTTAAGGTAAAAGTAGGGCCAGAGTGAGGCTGATTTAGACCAGAGCAGGTGAGTTCTAGGTTAAGGGAAGTACAAGTACAATATCACCAACTTTCTGCTAGATTCGTGGCACATTATTTCATGTAGTTCACACACCAACTCTGTATATCATTTACATATGACAAATGATGACATCGGTACTGATGTAAAATAAGAAATTAACCCAAAGGGAACACCTGTATTAATATTGTCAGTAAAGGTAGGGAGCAAACCTTGTTTTCTGGCTGTTCAGTTTCCAGATCTTTCTATTCCACAAATTGGGTTTTCTATATTAAATACAAGAAGAAATACATAGAATATCTTATAAATATTACACCCCCACACACACACCCAGCAAGGAAAGTACTCAAATAACCAACCTTCTGCTTCCTAGTCAAATAAAGAAGAGGATATATTCTGGACTCTATGACATAATTTAGGGATTAATAAAAGGCCAACTGCAGTAGCTATATAAGTGTTAATTGTAAAAAGGCAGGAAAGCCATTCCACAGATGAGCTTGACTTAAAAAATATATATCCATTAACAAAGAAAGAGAGTACAAAGGGAGAGAAAGGGAGGGTGAACAAAATATATAAAGAAGATAGGAAGGTGGGAAGAGTTTCAGTTGTACAGTTAGTTTCCTTTAGTACTTAGTATATGCCTGAAGGTGACATCTTAATTTGTTGCTACGAGTCATCTGAGTAAACAATCACTCAACTATTGATCCCTACAGAATAGCACATGCAAATGGTCACTTGAAAAATATTCTTATCTGATGTGGATAATGATATATTAAAAGTGTAACCTGCTGGCATACAAACAGGTGCAGTAAAAATCTTGGAATTTTAACAAATGGACAAAGCAAGAGACCAAAGTAACACAGGGAAATATGTGTATTGATAGTTCCATGTCAGTAATATTTATATTCATAAATGAGTTCTTTACAAAAGCCAAGTGTACTTTAGTAAATTCTAAATCATTTATAGGATTGGAATAAATCCAAAATGCCCACCCTATGGACATTTAACCTGCCCACTAAGAAAAAAAAAATCTGACTTTGAATACTTGTTATTTTTTCTTTTCAAGTATAACAAAATATATTATTGAAAGGCTGGTTTTACAATGAACCTGTCACTGTTATCCTAGCTTTGCTCTAAGTCACAAAATAAAATATATGAATAAAATCAAATCCTACACGTGCTACAATTTTTTGTTGTTTTTTGGGTTTTTGTTTTTTTTTTGCTGATTATAACAGTATTAGAGGCACATCATAAACTTTTTTAATAATTTAGTTTCATATTTTGTAGGAAATGAAAGCCTTTGGATTCCCTCATTGTAGATATAGCCACTGTTATCAACGAAAGCGTATTCTTTCCAAAGTGTTCCAAACAAATATCAGTATAGGTAGGTGTGTATGAGTACATGTATGTATTGTTTTAACAAAAGTTGAGTCATACCTATATACGGTCCTGAAACATTACTTTTTTTCTTTACTAAGATATCTTGGACATCCTTTGCTGTCATTACATATTGTTAAACTTTATTATTTTAAGGGGGGGTATCAGGAATTCCGTTTTGCACATGAAAATCTGAGCTATTAGACATCTAAGTGTGATCCTGAGTAGCATATATAACCCTGGAGCTCAGGAGAGAGACCTACTGAGTATGAATGTTTTAGGGAGGGAAGGGCTGAGTTCACCACCCCAGTTTCCATTGCTACGGGGGTTCATGGTAACAGACTGAGGAATATGCCCTTCTATCCTGAAAGACTTGACTAAATAATGAAGACTTGTGGGTGGGAAGGATTAATTTCTTATTGCAAAGAAAGCCATGCTTATTTTTGTAACTGCTTACTGTCCTGCAAAATGAAGTAAGATCTGTTTCTGCTTCCTACGGAGGTATCCAATAAAAAAGCCTGAGTCACTAGGGGTGAGATCCATGGGAAGTTCCTTTGGAATATCCCTTAAGGTATAAGTCTTTGCTGCCTGCCTAGACCTTGATACTCAAGATTCTTCATGTAGTAAGTGTGGAAATAAGATTCAAGCCAAGTTTGTTTGTTTGTTTTTTATTCAAAATTCTACGAACTTTGCGTTACATAGAGCTTTCTCTTTCCTTAATAACTCTTGAAGTTTACAATGGTATAGGAAAATAAGTAAAATAAATTGACTAATGGCTCTAGAGAAGATGATTTAATGAATTTAATAGAGTTGGTTATCCCTTTGCAAGTGATCAACAACAATTCTTATTACACCTGAACTTCCCATATAGCATAAGCACCCAGACAACAATTATGGTACCTGGAAATGGACATTTTTACAGCTAGAATTGTAAGAGAATACTTTTTGTGTGGTATAAATGAGTGAAAAGTTGTTTAAAAGGAGTGAAGAAAGACACCTGGAATATCTCTGTCTCTTTCTATCTCTTTCTCTATCTCTCTACTATCTATCTATCTATCTATCTATCTATCTATCTATCTATCTATCGGTCTGTCTGTCTTATTGTAATAAGTCCTCATTTAAACTGGAAAAAGGTCATCTTGGCAATCTTAGAATGTTACTTCATTAATAATTCATTAGAACTTATTCTTACAAGCGAACATGTTGAATACAGGGTAATGGTCACAACTAACAAATGAAGAAACTGAACCTCCAAGCTATGATTTACCTATAGTAGCTTTATTAATAAAGTGTGGAGCAGTTCAAACTGAGCCTTAGATTTCTGGAGTGTAAATGGAAAATTATAATTACTCAAGATAGAGTATTACTGTGATGATCACATATAAGTATGCAATATAGATAAAACTCCTTCAAAATGTATACTTACTCCTATTTTATTGTTATCATTGATGAAAGGAGGAGTTTATCCACTGGTCAGCACAGCTACTGACGTCATAGTGCTGCACCTAGAGATATAAGAGAAAAAAATAATTGCGTAAGAATAACTTCTTTCAGTTAGGAGATGAGAAATACTATTTAGCTGATTAATGTCGTCAGTGATTTTGGATACTGGTTAGTTGCAACAAATGACTATTTTTTTCTCTGAGAATATTTGCCTCTTTACTGTTATTATTCTGAAGAAATAAAATTAGAAAATGCATAGATCATTAACAAATAGGTGATGCCTAATGCAAGAGTAACTTAAATAGAAATCACAATGGGTTGATATATAAAGAATCTAAAAATTATGTTCGGCCAATGTTTCCTAATATTAGGCTCAGAACTAGGGTTTACAAATGCAGACTATATATTAATTACTAAATTGGTGATTGTTAGCCTAAGGTCAAAAAAGGAAACATAAATGTCTAAGGGGCACAAAAAGCCCTTCATTTCTAAGTGTTCATTTGTAATTATAACTTGACATATTTCTTTAAAAATATATGAATTGGCTTATAATAAAAGTATGACCTTCCAATTCTGTGTGCCATTGGCCACAAGTTAAGGTCTTAACTAAGCTGCCATTCATCCCACCAAAATGAAGAAAAATGTTCTAATGTTATAAACAATATCTAGCAGCTTTGCTCATAGCATTCTTAACTCCTGCTTCTCTAAACCCTTAAATGTTGTCAATTAAGATTAAACCAAAGCTTCTGAGAAACATTTTATTTACTTTTTGTCTTTAGCCCTACCTGAGTCACTCCTGCATTTTGAGTCTCCGTTATTCCATGAAAAACGTCTGATATTTTCCCTGTCAACTTATGTTTTTTAGACTATTTCTAGTACTTTTTAACAGCAGATAATTTGCTGAATATGTATGGCCAAATTATTATAACTGCTTAATTTTTTAACCAATACAGTGACTTCCTTTTGGTTATTCCATCAATAGGCTGCTTTCCCCCGACCCCCCATTATGGTATTCAAAGTTCCTGTTAAATTGGCTCACAAACACACATAGTTAAAAATTTTTAAGTTAATATTTTAAAAATAATAGTGTTCTCATCTTTCCCTAACTTGAATCCTCCACTCCAGTCCTGTTGTTCTTAGTGGTGTCATTTTTATGTCCATGACATTTCCTCTACTTATCGCGGCTCCCTGCATCCTCTTTCAAGCCATACTGCCTGTCTCGACTATTCTTTGAAGACTTTCTAATTCCACTTGAGTTTATGCTGCATCATTTTCCCAACAAGTACACCCTACCTCTTTACTTTTTCCTCTTTTCTCAATTTTATTTCCCAGCTAATTTATAAACTGATTTAGGTACTGGCAATAATTTTTGTTTTTTTTTCCCTGCAGTAACTATTTTTAGTGTCTGGCATATATTAGGTGCATAATAAATGTGTGAAAAATTACTTACATCTTATTCATTTTGTGATGAAACTAAATGCATTTTTAGAAAAAAAATAGCGAAAAAATCTAGCAGCAAAAGAACACTGAGACTAGGAACAGATGAAAGAACACTTTTAAAATAACCACGTTAGAAATGTGCCAATATAAAGATGGCACAGTAAGGGCTTATTTCTTATCTTCCTAGTTTAGAAGCCTTATGTGTGCACTGGTTACTTCTATACTTTTATTTGAAGTAGGTTTCATGTGAAGCATTATGCCACATTCTGTCTTACTTTCCATGACAAGTTGCGTTTTTCTACTTATGTTACTATATTTTTTGGACATAGTAATGCAAGTATATCTAAATTTAAAATTCTAGTGAAAAAGAGAAAGCTAAATAAAAATCCAACACAATGAATGTTTTCAACATTAAAAAATACTGTATAGACTAAATATATAAGGATATGGGAAAATACAGATAAGTGATGAAGGAAAGATCTTTTTGTTCACACTATTCTACTCAGAACATTTTTTTCTCTTTTTAAAACTTGAGTCATTAAGTAAATAAGCTTTTTCCTAAAATTACATTTTGAAGTATAATTGTTAAAGTCCGCATAAATTGGTGGACTGTGTGCATTATTGATCTGACCTTTGATGATAGTTTTTCTGTTGCATGGCCACTTTGTTGGTCCTTCACTTCTGGAGTTTGGGATGTAGAGAAAATTATCGAATACATTTCAGAGGAAACCCCCCCCCCCCGCCCAAAGTTATGTTCACACCCATGCTACCTTCTCTAGTTTTGACTTTCCTACTCTCTTATCTATTGGTCGATTGTTCTGATATTTTTTCTTTTCTTTTTTTTTTTTTTTTAATTTATTGGGGTGACAATTGTTAATAAAATTACATAGATTTCACGTGTACAATTCTGGATTACATCATCTATAAATCCCATTGTGTGTTCACCACCCAGAGTCAGTTCTCCTTCCATCACCATATATTTGATCCCCCTTACCCTCATCTCCCACCCCCTTCCCCCTTATCCTCATAACCACTAAACTATTGTCTGTGTCTATGAGTTTTTGTTTCTCATTTGTTTGTCTTGTTCTTTTGTTGTTTTTGGTTTATATACCACATATCAGTGAAATTATATGGTTTTCTGCTTTTCCTGTCTGACTTATTTCGCTTAGCATCATACTCTCAAGATCCATCACTGTTGTCACAAATGTTCCTATATCATCTTTTCTCACCGCTGAATAGTATTCCATTGTGTATATATACCACAACTTCTTTATCCATTCATCTATCGAAGGACATTTTGGTTGTTTCCATATCTTAGCCACCGTAAACAAAGCTGCAATGAACATTGGAGCACACGTGTCTTTATGTATAAATGTTTTCAGATTTTTTTGGGTAGATACCCAGGAGAGGGATTGCTGGGTCATATGGTAATTCTATTCGTAATTTTTTGAGGAACCTCCACACTACCTTCCATAAGGGTTGCACCAGTCTGCATTCCCACCAACAGTGTATGAGGGTTTCTTTTTCTCCACAGCCTCTCCAACACTTGTTACTATTTGTCTTGATAGCCATTCTGACTGGGGTGAGGTGATATCTCATTGTGGGTTTTATTTCCATTTCTCTGATGATTAGTGATGTTGAGCATTTTTTCATATGTCTATTGGCCATTTGTATGCCCTCTTTGGAGAAATGTCTCTTCAGGTCCTCTGCCCATTTTTCAATTGGGTTGTTTGTTTTTTTGTTGTTGAGTTTCATGAGTTCCTTGTATATTTTTTGTATTAGCCCTTTATCGGAGGCACTGTTTGCAAAAATCTTCTCCCATTCAGTTGGTTGCCTCTTTATTTTGTCGATGGTTTCTTTTGCTGTGCAGAAACTTTTAAGTTTCATAGAGTCTCATTCGTTTATTTTAGCTTTTGCTTCCATTGCATTTGGAGTCAAATTCATAAAATGCTCTTTGAACCCAAGGTCTATAAGTTTAGTACCTATGTTTTCTTCTATGCAGTTTATTGTGTCACGTCTTATGCTTAAGTCTTTGATCCATTTTGAATTACTTTTAGTACATGGTGACAGATAGCAGTCCAGTTTCATTCTTTTGCACGTGGTTATCCAATTCTCCCAGTACCATTTATTGAAGAGGCTGTCTTTCCTCCATTGTATGTTTTTAATTGTTCTGATTTTCATTTTCTTCCTTTCTTTTTTCTTTCTGTTTCCACTGCCTTCACAGTTTTTCTAGTAAATCTTCCTGCTTATTATTTCTATTCTGGCCATAAACCCAAGGAAAGTATGCCAAATAGGAGCTTTATTAGTAGTAGTAGTAGTAGTAGTAGTTTCAGGTATACAAAACAACATAATGATTAGATATTTAAACCCCTCACAAAGTGATAACTCCAACAAGTCATGCCATACTATACATAGCTATCACAATACCACTGACTATATTCCCTATGATGTACTTTACTTCCCATGATGATATATATATATATATATATATATATATATATATATATATATATATAAATTATAGTCAACATTAAATATTATTTTATGTTAGTTTCAGATGCACAGTGCAGTGGTTAGGTATTTATATAATTTATGAAGCCATCTCCCTGATAAGTCAAGTACACACCTGACACTCTACATAGTTTTTACATCATTATTGACAATATTCCCCATATTGTATTTCATATCCCAGTGACTATTTTGTAACTACCAATTTATACTCCCTAATCCCTTCACCTTTCTCATCCATTTCCCCAACCCTCCCCCCATCTAGCAACAATGAGTTAGTTCTCTGTATCTATGAGTGTATTTCTCTTTTGTTTACTTGTTTATTCTGTTCTTTAGGTTCTACGTATAAGTGAGATCATAGCTATTTATCATTCTCAGTCTGACTTATTTCACTTAGCATAATATCCTCTAGGTCCATCCATGTTGTTGCAAATGATAAGATTTCATTCTTTTTATGGCAGAGTAATACTCCATTGTATAAATATACCACAATTTATTGATCCAATCATCTATTGATGGGCATTTCAGTTGTTTCTATATCTTGGCTATCGTGAATAGTGCTGCAACAAACATAGGGGTGCATATATTTTTTTTTCAAATTACTGTTTTGGATTTCTTTGGATAAATACCCAGGAGTGAAATTGCTGAGTCATAAGGTAGTTCTGTTTTAAATTTTTTGAGGAAACTCCATACTGTTTTCCATAATGGTTGCACCAATTTGCAATCCTACCCACAGTGCACAAGTGTTTCCTTTTCTCTAAATCCTTGCCAATACTTGCTGTTTGCTAATTTATTGGTGATGGCCATTCTGACAGAAGTGAAGTGGTATCTCATTGAGATTCTTATTTGCATTTCCCTGCTGATTATTGATATTGAGCATCTTTTTATATGTCTATTGGCCATCTGTATGTGCTCTTTGGAGAAATTTCTATTAGGTCCTCTGCAGATTTTTTAATTGGATTGTTTGGGGTTTTTTTTGGTGTTGGGCTTAATGATTATTTTTTTAAGTTTGTTGGGGTGACAATTGTTAGTAAAGTTACATAGGTTTCAGGTGTACAGTTCTGTATTACGTCATCTGTATATCACACTGTGTGTTTTTAAAATAAATTTTGGATATTAACCTCTAATCAAATGTATCATTGACAAACACCTTCTCCCATTCAGTAAAATATCTTTTTGTTTTGTTGATGGTATTCTTTACCATGCAAAAATTTTTTTAGTTTGATGTAGTCCCATTTGTTTATTTTTTATTTTATTTCCCTTGCTGAAGAAGATGATATATCAGTGAAAATATTGCTAAGGGTAATATCTAAGAGTTTACTGCCTATATTTTCTTCTGGGAGTTTTCTTCTGGAAGTAAAACTTCGTCTTACATTGAAGTCTTTAATCAATTTTGAATTTATTCTTGTATATGACGTGAGAAGGTGGTTCAATTTCTTTTTTCTTTTTTTTTTTTTTTTGCATGTATCTATCCAGTGTTCCCAGAACCATTTATTGAACAGACTGACTTTACCCCAATGTAAATTCTTGTTTCCTTTGTCATAGGTTAAACGACCGAAAAGGTATGGCTTTTTTTCTGGGCTCTTTATTCTGTTCCATTAATCTGTGTATCTCTTATTATGCCAATATCATGCTGTTTTGATTATTATGGCCTTGTGGTATAATTTGATATCAGATAGTTTAATACCTCCAGCTATGTTCTTCTTTCTAAGTATTGCCATTGCTATTCCGGGTCATTTATGGTTCCACATAAATTTTAGGATTATTTGTTCTAGTTCTGTGAAAAATACTGTTGGTATTTTGATAAGGATTGCGTTGAATCTATAGATTGCTTTGGGTAGTATGGACATTTTAACTATATTAATTATTTGTATCCATAAGCATGGTATATGTTTCCATTTATTTGTATCTTCTTTAATTTCTCTCTTCAATGTCTCATAATTTTCTGAGTATAGGTCTTTTACTTCCTTAAATTTATTCCTAAGTATTTTTTTATGTAATTGTAAATGGGATTGTTTTCTTAATTTCACTTTCTGATAGTTCATTATTATTGTAAAATAAAATAAAGCAACCAATTTCTGAATATTAATTTTGTATCCTGCTACTTTACTAAATTCATTTATCCGTTCTAACAGTTTTTGTTTGTTTGTTTGTTTGTTTGTTTTTTCTGGTGGAATCTTTGGTGTTCTCTATATATACTATCATGTCATCTGCAAATAATGACGATTTTACCTCTTCCTTTCACATTTTGATGTCTTTTATTTCTCTTTTTTATCTGATTGCTGTGACTAGAACTTCCAATACTATGTTGAATAATAGTGGTGACAGTGTGTTATTTTTAGTCTCTATTTTATTTCTGCTCTGATCTTTATTATTTCCTCTTATGTACTCAGTTTGGGCTTTGTTTGCTGTTGTTTACACCCCTTAGGTGTAAATTTAGACTGTTGATTTGAGATTCTTCTTATTTCTTTAGTTAGGCCTGAATTGCTATGAATTTCCCCCTTAGAACTGCTTTCACTGTGTCCCCTAGATTTGTGCTCATTGTGTTTTTATTGTTTTTGTCTCAAGGTATCTTATGATTTTTCCCTTGATCTCATGTTGACCCATTCATTGTTTAGTAGCATGTTATTTATTTAGCCTCCAGGTGTTTATGCATTTTTCAGTATTTTTCTTGCAATTGATTTCTAGTTTAAAACCATTGTGATCAGAGAAGACACTTGATATGACTTCAGTCTTTTTAAATTTATTGATACTTGTTTTGTGGCCTGTGTAGTCTATTTTGAAAAATGTTTCATGTGCTTTAAAAGGAACGTACATTCTGTTTCTTTGGGGTGAAACACTCTAAAAATATTAATTAAATCCATCTGGTCTAGTGTGTCATTTAAGTCCACTGTTTCAGTGATGATTTTCTGTCTGGGAGATCTGTCCGTTAGTGTCAGTGGATGGTTAAAGTCCCCTGCTATGATTGTGTTACTGTTGATCTTTGCCTTTATGTTGGTCAATATTTGTTTAATATACAGAAGGTGCCAAAAATATGTACACATTTTGAAAAAGGAAAAAACTGTATTAAAATTACACCAATGGTAACCACTTGGAGCACCTCCTTTAATTGCAGAAGTCAAATGTGACTTGTATTCATCTTCTGCTATCTTTACATATTGAGTATTACAATTTTAATATAGTTTTTTCCTTTCTTAAAATGTGGATACATTTGTTTCGCACCCTCAGTATTTAGGTGCTCCTATATTGGGTGCACAGATGTTTACTAGGGTTATATCCTTTGTTGGCTTGATCACTTTATTATTGTGTAATGTCCTTCTTTGTCTCTTATTATAGCCTTTGTTTTAAAGTATATTTTTTACGGTATAAATACTGCTACCACACCTTTTTTCTTTTTTGCATTTGCATGAAATAATTTTTCCAACTGTTTACTTTCAGTTTGTGTATTTCTTCCAATCTGAGGTGTGTCTCTTGTAGACAGCATATGCATGGGTCTTGTTTTCTTATCCAATAGGTTACCCTATGTCTTTTGATTGGAATACTTAATGTATTTACATTTAAAGTGATTATTGATAGGTACATAGTTATCACCATTTTATTATTCATATTTTGATCTTCATTTGTTTGTTTTCTTCTTTCTTCTGTTTAAAAAGGTCCTTTTAACATTTCCTGTAATACTGGTTTGGTGGTAATGAATTCCTTTAGCTTTTCCATGTCTGGGAAGCTCTTTATCTTTCCTTCAGTGTTAAATGATAGCCTTGCTGGGTAGAGTAGTCTTCGTTGTAAGGCCTTGTCTTTCATCACTTTGAATATTTCCTGCTATTCCCTTCTGGCCTGTAAAGTTTGTGTTAAGAAATCAGCTGATAGTCTTATGGGAGCCCCTTGTAAGTAACTAGTTGTCTTTTTCTTGCTGCTTTTAGGATTTTCTCCTTTTGTAACCTTTGCCATTTTAATTATGATGTTTTTTGGTGTGGGCTTGTTTTGGTTCATCTTGTTCAGGACTGTCTGTGCTTTCTAGGCTTGTATGTCTATTTCCTTCACCATGTTAAGGAAATTTTCAGTCATTTTTTTTTCTTCCAATAGTTCTTGGTTGTTTGTTCCCTCTCTTCTTCTTTTGGTACTTTTATGATGCAAATGTTATTATGCTTGATGTTGTCCCACCAATCCCTTAAACTATCTTATTTTTGTTATTCTTGTTGTTATTTTGATTGGTTGTTTTCTGCTACTTCGTCTTCTAAATCACTGATTCCATCCTCTGCTTCATCTAATCTGCTTTTAATTCTTTCTAGTGTATTCGTCATTTCAGTTATTGTATTCTTTATTTCTGTCTGGTTCTTTTTTATGGTTGCTTTGTCCTTCTTTATGCTTACTATCTCTTTGTTGAAACTCTCACTATTGTCTTTAAGAATTCTTATAACCAGTGTTATAAACTCTGTCTCTGGTAGGTTGATTACCTCCATTTCATTTAGTTCTATTTTTGGGGGTTTCTCCTGTTCTTTTATTTGGGTCATGTTTCTTTGTTTCCTCATTCTGGCTGCCTCTCTGTGATTACTTCTATACATTAGGTAGATCTCCTATGTCTCCCAGTCTTTGCTGTGTGCCCTTATGTCGTGTGGGTCCTGTGGGGCCTAGTAGTGCAGTCTCCCTGATCTGTGCACGTGTTCCAGGAGTGTCCCTTGAGTGTGTTGTTTGTCTTCTACTGTTGTAGTTGAGGCTTGACTGGTTTTGGTGTGTCATTGGTGGGATTGACTCCCAGGATGACTGATTGTGACGATTTGCTGAGCTCACAATGTACGAATTTCTGTGTGGGTGTTGACGCCTCAGAGCAGGGGTTCATCTCCCTTGGGCTTTTGTGCCTTTGGGTGTACTGCTTGTGAGGCTAACCAGGTAGTGCTCTGGTTTTGTCTGAAGCTGGCCTCTGGGTGTGTTGTTTCTTGTGTCTTTCTTGGGAGGGGCTCCTGTGCAGGCCAATTTCAGTCTTGCCTGTGACCAGCCTACAGCTAGCTAGTAGAAGCTACAAAGCTACCTGTGATTAACTGCTGCCTGTGCTGGACCTGGAGGCATGTGGGGGTGGCCTCACTGTGAATTGAGGCCAGCTGCCACCAGTATTGGGCATGGGGAAGCTTAGCAAAAGGCTCCATACCCCTTATGGCTGTTGCTACCTGCCAGGTGCCCATAATACTGAGCTGTTGAAAGAGCCTCCTTAGGTGTGTGTCCTGGGCTGGCTACCTGGTATTGAGTGTGCCTTTGGAATTACAGCACAAACTGAGTGGGGCAGGTTCCCAGGGAGTCATAAGATGTTGCCATTGGTTTTTACAAGGTTAATACAGATTCAGTTCTTGCACCATTACCTGGCCTGTGACCATTTTGTAAAACACCCTCAACCAACCACTACTCACTTTGCACTCACATATCCCTGAGAGTTGCTTAAGAGAGGCTCTGGCACAAGTTGTGGCTCACTGTCCACCATCAAAACTTCACCAGGCAGCTGTAGACTGTCCATTTCTATAAAAGGCTTCCAGTTTGTAGGATGGGGCTGGTGGCCCAAGCACCAAGAGTGTCCTCAGAAATGCAGCTCTAGGTGGCCAGGGCAGGGTTTCAGGGAGCTGTCGGGTGTGGGCCATGGTTTTTACAAAGTTGATACAGTTTTGGTTCTTGCACTGGTGCTGGGCCCGTGACCACTTCACAAAAACACCCTGAGAACACTGCAGCCAGCTTTAGGCCCACAAGTCCCTAAGTGCCACTCGAGGACAACTGAGGCATAGGTTGTGGCTCACTGCCAAGAACCAAAAGTTCCTTGGGCCCCCGCAGGACATCCGCTGCTGCAAAAGGCTTCTGCAGCTTGTGGGGCAGGGCTGCCTGTTCAGCAGTTGAGAGTTCCCTGTGCGATGCAGCACTAGCTATGCAGAGCAGGGACCCAGGGCATCACCAATGTACTATGCACATGAGACTTTTACCAGACCAATGCTGTCTTAGTTTTGACCTTTTGGGTCAGAAAAAAATGGTGCCCTCCTGTAGGCTAAACAGAGGCAGGCTCCACACAGAGATAATAATGACTGCTGTCTCTCCAGCTCTTACTCCAAAACTACATCACTCCTTCCTTCCCCAGACGTCTCTGGAACCTCTCGAGTTGCTGACCCTCCACCAGAGTCCAGGTGAGTGTTTGCAAGTGAGTGAGTTTATGTCCCCTTTAAGAGGACATCTGGGTTCCTAGCTGCCTTCCCTCACACTGGGACAGACAGACAGAGTCCTTGCTGATTTTCACTGCCAGATGTTGTGGAAACTCCTCTTCCCAGCACAGAACCTCTGGGTTCTGTGGGGCTGGATGCCCTCCATCTTCCAGGGGGAACTTCAGTGCTCAACCACTATCTGTGGACTTGGAGTCAGCCCATTTCACATCTCCACCCCTCCTACCAGTCTCGATGTGGCCTCTTCTTTATGTCTTTAGTTATAGGGCTTCTGTTCAGCTGGTCTTCAGATGATTCTTGAGCTTGATTGTTCTATAATTTATTTGTAATTTTGGTGTGATTCTGGGATGCAGTAAGCATAGTCTTTACTTAATCCACCATCTTGGACCCGCCCCCCCCCCCCCCGCAAAACACACACACACATACACAAACACACACACAACAAATGAAAAAAACCCACGAGCTTTCTTTTGGAAGAACTTTGTTGTTTCTTAATCCATTCTTTACTAATACTAAAAGATCACTATGTTCAAAGCATAATGTCTAACATTCAATTATCTTATATAAATGCAAATATTAATCCATATTCATATGGCATTGAAATGTTACTCTCTTTATGGAAAAACAGATTTTTTTTTTTTAATCACAAATTTACCTACCAAAGATTTTCTCCCATAAGCTTGTTCCCATAAATATGACAGTAATAATGAAAGAAGCCTTTTGACTTTAATTAGACATGTATTGAATTCCAATATTTCATCACCCTAGAGGTGATGCTAGCTAGACCATTATACATGATACCTAAAAGTGTATTCAAAATGGACACACAGTAAATAGACTTTTTAAAAACTATAATCTCTGAAATATGTTGATTTCAGGATTGCCTTCATCAATTATAGTGACATCCTTTAAATTCGGTATTTTGTGGAACTCTCAATTTTTATGTACATTTACTATATTTTTATAATGTATTTATGAACTTCTGTATTGATTGGCTCATTTTGGAGACTTACTAAATTTATCATCAGAGCTGCTTAGAAGTGACTTTAATGGACCCAAGGTAATACAGAAGGTGTTTCTTTCCACAATGATTAACAACAGCCTGTTGTTTGAATCAGATTTGTAAAAATTACACCCTAATATGCAAATCCATTTTTTCATTACTGATGCAGAGCAAAGAAAGACAGCAGGATAGCAAACACTAACATTTTGCCTCTAAGTGCTCACGACATAAGGTAAATGAGGCATGGCTATTGATTGTCTTTGGCCCACATTATCTGCACAGGAACTATCACAGAGGCTTTTCCATCTTCCTTTCATGCCTCATTTTCTCATACTTTCTAATGAAGAGCTTCACTTAAATAATAATGTGCTACTCTCCCAAAAGTACATTTTTATGGCACTAAAAAGCAATATTAGCGTATCGAGGATCAAGGACTGTTTTTACTGCTACACTTCTTGGCTTCTTGCACTGTATAAAATTATAAAATATTCTAGAGTTGGGTAGCATTATTAGTTCTTTTAATTAATTTACAATTTAAAAGTTTATTTTGTCAATCCAAACATGTTGAGTAGCAGATATCATCATATCCACCTAATTGTGAGATACTCTTTTAAGGCCTCTAAAAATACATATTTTATAGTTTACAATTGTATATATCCTTAAAAAGGGTTTGTTGTGGGTTTCAAGTGATAAATATGTGTAAACTATATTTTCATGTTTTGACATACTGAATTTAGTTGGGGCCCTCTCAGATATTAATGAGTAAGCATTTGGATGAAAAACTTTGGATTTCATTAGAAAGATCTGTACTAGAAATAATAATGTTTGAGTCTTTAGTTGTAGAAACCAGAGGAATGAGAGCTTTTGGGAAGATGATGTAGCAAGAGAAAATAAGTCAAAAGTGGAATATTGAAAAAATTTGATATTTAAGAAGGAGAATAAACAAGTACCTGTGAGATCAGATAGGTAGAGAGGCTACAAACTAGTAGAGGGTGTTGTCATGGAAATCTAAGAAAATCCATGGAAAGAGAGTGTAAGACACCAAAAGCAGGTTTATTTGTGTTTGTTTGCTTGTTTGTTTGTTTGTTTTGATGCTTCTCTCATCTCAAGACCTGGATATCAAAGCCAGAGATGTGTATTATCAAACTTTTCCTTCCGTCCTTCTTTTCTTCTTTCCTTCCTTCTTTCCTTTCTTCCCTTACTTTCTTCTTTCCTTCTTTCCTTCCTTCCTTCCTTCCTTCTTTCCTTCTTTCTTTCCTTCCTTCTTTCTTTCTTTCCTTCCTTCCTTCCTTCCTTCCTTCCTTCCTTCCTTCCTTCCTTCCTTCCTTCCTTCCTTCTTTCCTTCCTTCTTTTCATATTCTCTCACTCTCTCTGTGTTTTTGCTAACTGATAAAAAGCAATGTATTTCACTTAAATTCCATTCTTACTCACAAAGTTGAATATTTAATTGGCAACTTGCTTTTCTTGTGTGAATTTTCATGTATTCCTAATCCATACGTAAAAGGACAAAAAATATGGATTGTAAAACAGGATATAGCTACAAATTTCTGGTAAATAAGTTTGTCAAGTATTAGCCAGGATGAGTATCAACTGGGTGTAGGGTGCGGGTATGTGTGTGTTCCTTATGTACGATTCTTGCAAACAGGACATTGCTAGATAGTTAGATTTTCTTTTTTCTGTCTTTCCTCTCCAAAATTGATAGTTTATTACTTTTAATAGGAAAACTTACCAAGTTTACATTCATATTACTATGGTCATTGACAATTTTTGACTTAGTTCTGGGAACTTAGCTTAGATTTTTTTGTTGTTGTTGTTTACTTGCTATGCTTCCATTTAACTTCTCTTTTTCTCCATTGGCTTGTTCAATTAATCGAGTGTTTTCTTTGTTCTGTTTATTACTTTTATTGGTTTGCAATTTATTCATCCTACTTCCACTCTTTAGTTGTGGTGATTCTTAAGATTTTGCTAGACTTTGAAAAGTTTCATTTTTCCACAAAAATCTAGAATTAATTAGTACCTATATGCACATTCAAGCAAATCAAGAAAATCAACATGCATTCTCTTTTCTCTAATCTAAGGTTAGGCAAAATATCCATTAATATTCATTCTGAATTGAATACCCTCTGAATCCATAATTCTAGGATTTGATAGATTTCTGTTATGTATTTGTTGGTTGAGAGATTTTTCAAATAGGTCACATGTAAACTATTTATATTATTAAAATTACTTACTCTGAAATGGCTAGTGATTCTCAAGAGGGGGTAGAGAGTAGGTACTACATTTCCCAAAATATCTCCAAAAAAGTATTATCATATCTTCATTAGATGGCTGTGGTAAGCTCAGCTGAATGCCTACCCAATATCCATTCTCACTTGTCGTCTTTACAAACAGAACCCCAATATTTATATTGGAAGCAATGTGTCAGCCATAAATACTTCCTTCCCTGGATCCTCTGTCAATGAAAGAGTTACGTGTTGCATTCTGGTGAAAAAAAATGTAGATGAAAATACTAACAAACACACTACCGCAAAAAGAGAAGCTCTTTGCCCTTCTTTTGATAATTCCCTTTCTGGCTGTCTAGAAATGCAAACCATTGTTTGAAAAAATAATAGGACAAATATCACAAACTAAGGAATATGGATCAGGAGCACAGGGGATGCTTGTGTCCTTAAGGCATACTTCTTTGCACATCTCAACAAGCCCAGCAATTTGAGAAAAATACTAGTCCCTGTCTGTCAGAGTTGTTGGGGGTTTTCATTATTTGTAGCTAGACCAATGCAATGCGTTAATATTTGTGTAAATTTATAAAATTTATGATGAGCCATGATACTTTTTTTGATAATTACATAATGTTGAGATAGCTCACGACTTGTTTCTTTTAGGCGTCCTTTGAAGTTTAACATTTATTTTCTTCTTCCTTCCAAGAAAGGTGGAGGACCCTTCTGCTTGGTAACAATGTTTAACAGTCCCTCTAGTTGCCAGTTGGAATTCCGAGTCTCAGCAATGGTTAGGGGTCTCTTTAGATAAAACCACCCCACACATCTTCTCCAGTGGAGGGGATAATTGACAGCTGTCAGTAGAAATTAGTGTAGCTTTGGAGGATCCCCAAAATGATTTTTAAAGCTCTACTTTTAAAGAAAACAACAAAATTAGGGCTTGGCAGGACTGTATGGTGTTTTGTTATGTATTGTAACCTGAAGCTGTATCATGCCGCTTCAGATCGCCAATAGCATATCCCTCGTTACAACTGTGACAGCATTTATATTGAACCCCTACTTTGCAGTAATTTTGAATTCTTTCCAAACATGTGCTCCAGGCCAGTACAAAACTTTCAAGTTCTCTGCATACGAGTTAATGCTGTATGTTGTTGTTAATACTTTATTTGTTTGGCATAGTGAGTTTTCCCCCTCAAGACACTAGAACTGGGAAACAAGATAGTTCAGACAGACTCATCAGACATTGTTCCCTTATCACACTTATTCCCATTGGCTCATTCAAGATGCAGAACACCTAATGGAATTCAGCTCTGTGTGGAGTATTCATACCTGTTTCCACTAAGGGTCATAGCAGAGAGAGTTGAAACTGAAATTTTAAAATCTGACGTCAAATTGTTTTCGAAGATATCATATGAAACAATAAGTGACCCTGTACCGTGATGTTCATGAGAAATTCTCCATAGAGCTTAGTATCAGGAAAAAAAAAAAAATCTGTCTCCTCCTCCTGGTGATATATATATATATATATATATATATATATATATATATATATATATATATATATGTGTGTGTGTGTGTATACGTATGAGTATACATATATGTATATGTGTGTATGTGTATATATACTATTTATATACATATATATACACACACACTCACACATATATACGTATATGTATACTCATTTGCCAATAATAAGAATATGATCTTTTTTCTCTAGTTTTCCTTTTTGCTTCAGCTGTCAGAAACTCCAGAGCCAGGATTTATGCCTAATCAATGCAAGTAATTTTAACTCATAATATGGCAGTACTCACTTTCTCTTGTTATTGTACTTCTAATCCCTCTTTAGAGTTTTATTTTATTAATTTTACTACAGATGCCTATTTTATAAACTTCCTAAATCACCTTTGGAACCAAGTGGAGTGTAAATGAATTATACTTAAAAAATGAATTATCATTCTTGTAGCTGATTTAGATGTATCACGGTTATCTAAAGAGCAGCACAGGTTTTTGTTTGATTTTGAATATTTGTCCGGTGTTCATTTTATTTTAAAGTTTGTATATGACCATAGATATGACAAATAAATCAAATTATTTAAAAGAACACATAATAAAGAGTAATTTCACTCCCATCCTGTGGTAAACAGAATTTTGGCCCTCCAAAAATGGTCATCTCCTAATTGCCAGAATCTGTAAATGTTACCATATTAGGTAAAAAAGACTTTGTAGATGTGAATACGTTAAGGATTCTGTGATGGGCAGATGACCCCGTATTATGTATGTGGGCCCAGTATAACCACAAGGATCTGTATAAGAAGGAGGAGGGAAGATCAAACAGATAAAGAGGCGATGTGACCATGAAGCAGATGTTGGAGTGATGTGGCTGCAAACCAAAGAATGCCAGCAGCCCCTAGAAGCTAGAGGAGAAAAGGTGTGGATTCTCCACGGGAGCTTCGAAGAGGAACCAGCTCACCCGACACTTTAATTTAAGCTGTGTGAGACTACACTTCTTGACTCCAGAAGTGGAGAGAATAGTTTCTGTTGTTTTAAGCCACCAAGTCTGTAGTAATCTGTTATACTGGCAACAGGAACTAATGAATACCCCATTGTACCCCCTCAAAATTAACCATTGTGAAGAATTTCTCATGTATCCTTCAAGGAATTTTCTATGCACATACAACCATGTTCATATCATATGCATAGATGAATGAGATCATACTGTGTACATTGTTTTCTGTTTAGATGGATTTGCGGTTTTTACTCAGATTTTTGCAGTTAACAAAAAAAATTTATAGTTAACTTTTTAAAATATGCATCTTTGAATATGTGTGAGAGGACTATCTGTAGAATGATTTTCTTGAAGTATATTTATTAGGTTATAGGTTATGAAAAATAATCCGGGAGCTTTGATAGATCCTGAAATATCATCCTTCGAGAAGGCTGAACTAATGTACACAACCCAGAATTGTGAGAGAAATGCCATTTCTCTCCACCCTGTGAACACCATTATGATAGATCTTTTATGTTGGCCATAGTTTGCAATTCTTAGTCTAAGAGTATTTCTTTATGTCTATTGTCTTATATGTAAACAGAGGGAATTGATTCCAGGTTACTTTTATGGAATCTGTAATGATGAAAGAACACTGGAATAAATGGCTTCTACTTCTGGCATTATCTGTCACGGGGTGTATGATTCTGGGCAAGGTGCTTAATCGAGTTACTCACAAACCTAATTTCCTAACACATTTACCTGGGGGAGCTTTTAAAATGCACATTCCTAGTTCACCCAACTTTACTTAATCATAATTTCTTGGAGGGGAGACTGGAAAATTTGCTTTAAACAAGCTCTTATACCTGTTATTATCTCACCAGGAAAAGGCAGCCTATGGACTGCATTTGGGAACCACTGAAGGTATTTCTAAGCCTGGTTTTGTTTTCTTTTGTTAGATTCCTGCATAATAAGCTTGTCTTCCCTCAGGTCATAATGGGACTTTAGTGTTACTTATTCCCTTGGGTTTGATGTACTCGTGGAATCTTTAACTTTACTAGGATGGGGTTTGAAAGCAGCACGCCCCCTACACTTGTACCAATCAGGAACTTTGCTGATTACTCTGGTGCCAAGACTGAATTCAGGACTTTTGTGCTCATTGATTTTAGTTTACTTAATTATCTTGCCTTGTTTGTGAATATTAAATCCAGAAATGGCCAGACAGAGTTAAATCCAGAAATACCCTTTTCTCCCTTTGAATTCTTCAGGGAGTGGAACAGACAGAGGACAATATGAAATAGAAAATTATATGTCACTTTTTTATTAATTTTGGGTCCAGACACAAGAGAAAAATCTCTCAACAGATCACCTGATAACCCTTTAGCATACTCACCAGAATAGACAAATGGTCCGTTTCCTATGTCAAACACTCAGATTGATTTCCAGGGTACACAGTATCCTCAACCAGAGTTACTCTCTAACACAGAAGCATTTCTGCTCCCACCAAGAATTTGTTCTGCTTGATTAAAAACCTTTAGATGTTAGCTATTTTTATTACTGATATTACATAATTTACTAATACTTTTTATAAATTAATGAAATGTATATGGGGAAATAAAAAAGAACACATTATTAAAACTAAGTTGAATGCTTTGGAAAACTACATAAGTGCAAATTGTTTTTTATTTGCTGATGGTTTTTATTTATTGAAATGCATATTCCCTACTCAACCTTTGGGGGAAGAACTAAATTCATTTCTGTAAATATGGATCTGCTAATTGGAATACCAAGCTTTCTTTCTTACACAAACCACAGCTATACACCCTTCCTTACCTCCATAAATCTCAATCTTATCAGCTAACTATTGTACTTAAAAGAAACTCACACCAAAACACAAGAAGAGATAGGAGAACAAAAGTCTTTCCTATCTTCAAAGAGCAGGACCTTCACCAACTTACCCATAATATTAAAAGGAGAAGGAATTATAGAAGAAAGCTACCCCTTCTTCTCCCAAGTATGACATCATAAAGCAGGTGGTCACTGTCATTTATGAATATTGCCCAATCGGTATCCTATAAACTGGATCCAGTTGGTGGTGGAAGGTAGAGAGAAGTAGAATGTGAATTCCTCTCCTCTACCATACATAAAACATTAGAATATAAATAAGCTCTTTTGAGGACAGAGGTGATTCTTTCTAAAATCTTTGCACTTTCAAATACCTTGAAACCTAGATCTTAATAAGTGTTGGCTATACAAATGATAATGTAATGGAGGAAAATTAGCTTTCCCTCTACACTTCTAGGTTCTTAGCTGACACACTCTGTAATAAAAGACATATTAACAAAAGAAAAACAAACAGAAGTTTAATAACATGTGTACCTCCCGTTAAAAAACATAATTCGACTGAGTAAATTTGAAGATCTAATTGACTTTATTCAATGATTCATGAATCAGACACATTTCATCTAGCAAATAGAAAGGAACTCCAAGGAGCTCTACAAAATGGAAGGCTTTTTAGGAAGAAAGGAATTGTCAGGGACTAAGTAATGAAGAGGGACTGTTTCAGTCAAGGTCACCTTACTTGAAAGCAAGACAGGCGGTCTAGCAGGAAGATTACTTCACTAGTGCTGACCAGGAAATTCCAGATAGGCAGGTTAAAATTGCATTTCTGGGAGAGGCTGCAACTGCAATTTGATTAGGTATTAAGTCTCAGTTTGGTGACGCGGGCTTAGCACAAGTGACTCCATTTTGGACCTGTTTTCTCTTTTTCAACCCTCCCATATTCATGGGCAATAACCAAGAATACTGAGTAAGTGCCCAAAATAACCCAAGCCCATCACCTTAAATACCATCTCCAAGTAAAGAAAAAAGATGCTGTGTGTGTGTGTGTGTGTGTGTGTGTGTGTGTGTGTGTGTGTGTGTTGGGAAGTGAAGAACCAGTGATGGCAGGTTACCAGGCAAAGCAAGGGTATATTTTCTGTGCAGATTTAAGTCTTTGCCTTCTCTGCTGACAGTTTCTAGAGATTTAAGAGTTATCTTCTTCATGATACAGAGAGGAAGATACCCTTACAAATGGAAGATTTTCCTTATAAATGTAAACATGTCTTACAAAAGGGTAACTTCTATTTGGTTTTCACAGCTTCTCCTTTGTCTGCTGTGTCCTCAAAATAATCATCTCCAAATAATCAATATGCCAAAGAAGCATTTTGGGAGGGGGGGAGGGTATTTTTTTCTCCCCTTCAAAAATAATTTTAAAACATTTTGTAAATTACAACACACTGTAATTTACAATGTCCTGTGACAAATCAGATCTGGGAATGCAGTGAGCATTTAGGCAGAAATCCTTCCTCAGAAATCCTGGATACAATTACATAATTTTAAACTATCTTCTTGATGTCTTTTCAAGGCTCTAGAGGCACCCCCAAATTTTAGAAAGCTCAAAAACCCTAAGAGCTCATACTGACATTACAGCACCTGTAATTCTCATCCTCATGTCTTATGTAGCTATTCACTACTCAAAGTATTTCCCTTGAGAAAGGCAGAAGAAACTTTTATCCTAGTGAAATGAAAGCATTTGGCTTGATAAGAAAGAATATGTGCATATGCAAAAGAGATGTCTGCAGGGCCATACTTTAAGAGCGTAAATTTCAGAGCCTGTGTTTGAGTATACCAGTACTTTGGAGCCTTTTAAGTAGCAATGATAGATATGTTTTTCTGTTTTGTTTTCTTTGTTGTTGTTTTTTGTTTTTGTTTTTTTTTTGTTTTTTTTGTTTTTTGTTTTTTAAATCTACAGCTATTTGTCATTAACAGCTGAGAAGCCTCATCCAATAGCTAACCTGTATTGATTGAAAAGATCTTGGTAAATTAAGCAGAAAAAATATTCCATGATTTCTTTCCCTAATTAACAAGTTTGGGTTAATGAGTGCAGCAGTGGTATTTAACATGTATGCCATATCAGCAATAAATTAGGATCAAGTCTGAATACAGCTAACGGCATTCCTAGACCTGAGTTGTCACAGGACAGAGAAGATTAAGATTTATGCTGTTGCTTATCTTTGTCATTCTTGTGGGTGTATTATGGATATTTGTCTACACTTTACTCAGTCTTCCACTGGGTGATATATTTCCCACACATTTTATGTGAGTTGAGAAGGAGCAGAGGGTGTTTCATGGAAGGATTGATTATATTGAATGAATTCTCATAAATTTCACGTTCAAATACTTGCAGACAAATTCCTTTAAATATTTATGTGTATTAATTACCATGCATATGATCCAAACCTTATTTAGCGGTTTCAAAATTAATAATACCAGGGTAGTTCAAATAGGATTGACTTATGCTAAACCATGTTACCTGTATTCCAGAAATACCTGATGGATAAAAATTGAAAATTGTTCTATAATGCATTCTCTAAATGCATTGCAGTGGTGGGAGAAGCATACCAAAAGAATATTTATCAGAAGTTTCTAATGTCCGTAGACTCTTAGAAGACAGCCTACTATTGCAAAGGCACAGAGAATGAAACAAAGCTAGTTCCCCGCACCAAATAGAACGAACGGTCTCTGGCTGGCTCTTATAATATTATCTGTTGGATTAGTGAGCGACTTGAACTTGGTCTGGGCTTTTTCCCCTCTAAAGCAGAACTGCACTTTTCTTTCTATCATCGACTGTATATACGGTTAACATTTTCCCCCTATACCTTCTCATGACACTGACTTGATGCCACCTTCCTCTGGAATGGCTTCTGCCTTCTCTCCTTGGCACTGAGCATGTTAATGGTTTCTTTATTTGTCTCACCTAAGTCAGTGCCCTCAATACAGAAAATTCTAGCACTTACAAAATGGAATCTGGCTCTATGTTCCAGCTCCTCAGAGAACGACCATAAGCTCTGTCTCCTGTTCAAAGATTGTAATTTTATATTATTCTTTTTTATTCTTGAAAAAAATCCATGCAGTGTTTTGTTCCTTGGAACTTGGGGTTTTGTTTCATAAGTTAAAGCCAAGTCAGCCCAAGATGTTTCTGTGACATTTAAGGAGTATTCACTCGGAGTCCTAATATCACGAGCACAGTGTCAATATAAAATGAGGAAATCTTTCCTGTGGAGGAGGGAATACCTTTTAAAAACAGAAATCTAAGCAACAGAAAACAATACACACTCACTCACACACGTGCACACACGTGCACACACATACATACACGAGCACACACATGCATGCCTATGTATGTATATGTGTTTTCTTTTAGGGAGAGAAAGGGATCAGGAAATTTCCAGGGATAATTTTTTATTATAATAAATGTAGCTTTTCTCCAAATGACACAAAACAATTCTGTTTTTTTTCTTTTTTTCCAAGCTCAATTACTTGGTATATATTTATTGAACGCCTACTACTTTGCATCAGCCATTTATGACAACAAATTGCCAGACACTCTCATTCCCATAACGGGTCTACATTTACTTCACTTGAGTGTATGAAACTGGTGCACAGAATCTTTTACTTGTCTTCACTGTGCCTGTTTTCTTCAAGAAAATGATTTGGCTGAACAACTAGTGCTACCCTCAAGCAGATTGTTAGAAGAGGTTAGCAACAAGACTCAACAGTTCAGTTCTGCTGTATTCCTACTCAGATATCAGAAGGATAGCTTCAGCTGTGCTCATCCATATTAAATTGATGTCTTTCCAGACCAATTTATTGGAATTGATTCTGAAGGCTCCTGCCTTTGCTGCTGTCACAAAAGTTAGTCATTAAGAGTTTTGTCACTTGGCCCATAATTAAAGTCATGAAGCCTCTGCTGTATCAGTTGGTAGGCGTGCCGAGAAAAATGATTTTGCAGTAGCAGAACTTTTAGAATTACCTCCTCCAAAGCCAGAAGACAACACATTTATTTTTTCATATACAAAATGGTCGGACAATTATGTTCGTGAACTTTACACCATGTAAGTACACAGTGGAATGTTCACGAACATAATTGTCTGGCCTTTCGTATATCTCCTGAGTATATATTGCAGACCCCAAAAGTACATATCAGGTCACCTCCTGTTCTCAAATCTCCTGATATTTATGCACAGGTCCCATAGGGATTGTAAAACCTCATGGTTGTTATATTAACTAAACAGGGTGGAATGATGTGTGTACAGGGGCTGTTGAAATCCTGTTTATGCTTTTGATGCTTATCCAGTGATTACATGCAGTTGTATGCAGTCACTGCATAGTTTCTAGAACAATAGAGGGCACTTTATCTAAAAGCTTGATCACTCTAACAAGTATAAATACTCCCTTCTCCCAGCTGTCAAAATCCTTTCTCCTCAACTGTGCTGTCTCCTTCCATCTCTTTCATGAACAATTTCCCATCTTACTAGGCAGTGGTGATCTTTCCCTTCTCTGAATTCCATTATCATTAATTGTCATTGACATTTGACAACCATGTTTTACTGCTTTGAATGTTGCACCTTGTATACATAACAAGTTCTTCAAGGGAAAGAGCTAAAATGCTCCTACTTCGTATCGTCCACGTTGCCGAGCACTACACTACGCTCGGAAAATGTACAAAGCAAGTTGCTGGGTAAACCAACACATGAATAAGTGAATACAAAGATGGCGGGAACTGACACAGCATTTTATCAGATGTTATTGAAGGTAAAACTATTTAAATTTGAGCTGAATTATAATAAAATACAGGACTCCTCACAAACAAGAAGTTTTAAAACATTAAAATCTCTTACCTTGGCAAATGATAGTTTACGTGGGCTCTTATAGATCATGATCTAGTCAAGTTGACATATAAAATCACCATCACAATAATGAAAACATTGAAAACCACAAATGTTAGTGACTTGTCCAAAGTTACTCAGCTGGCTAAGGGGAGAGCCATGACAGATATTTTTTGCATGCCTCTCAGGGAGTCCAATATTTTGGAGACTTAACAGACAGTGCAGACAACTGATTGAAGTGTTACCTGTGGGTTGCAGACAACACACCCTAGACTATGTTCTCTCAGATACCACTCTGTAACACCACTAAATTTAGAGTTGAATTTTGAGTCCATTAATATTAATGGTTAGTTCTTTCTCCACTCAATTTTGAGCTGTGGAAATTTTATTTACATTTAGGCCTTGTCACTCTTCGCAAGCTGGAGAAATTTAGGGTTATTATTAGGGTGTTCCCCTTTCTGTTAGAAGCTTCAGAAATATCCTGGGATATTCCATATATTTTAAAAGAAGACATTGACAAATTAAAGTACATCCAAAAGAAGGTGACCAGAATAGTGAAATGTCTGAAAACATGTCAAGTGAGGAATGTATCTGTCATTTTATGTTCAAAAAAGTGGTGATGTTGAGTCTGAAAGATGCTCCACATCCCTGCCGTGCAATGATAACTTCGTTCAATTATTTGAAAAGCTTCCATGTAAAACTAGGCTTCTACATATTCTGAATAGTTCCAGAAGGCGAATTTGGACCCGTATGTGACAATACAAGAAGGCTGACTTCCACTGTGTATAAACATATTTATTCAATAGTCGGAGTTATTGTGTCAGCTCTTTTGTTGATACCAGTGGAGCTGCATTGTTACCCTCACATTGAGTGGGAGATAGCCTGGATGGCCTGAGTCTTTTATGACTTAAAGATCGAATAATTATTTGTCACTAAGCTATACCCAAATGGGTGACAACCAAACATCACTCAGCAATTTTTATTCACCTCACTCATGTGAAGAGCATTTAAGAAAGGTCATGCTATTAAAAGCCACTGCTGACATTGGAACCCCCGATTAATTGTCCATGCTGTGTGTGGTACAGTGTAGCTTTGTATCTTCAGGTGGTTCTCTTCCTCCCTACCTGCTTACCAGAATCCAAAGCTTTCCCTCCAGCAATGAAACAATATAGCTGCTTAGGAGGATGTCTGCCTTGATCTACAAAAGTGGAATGTACTTAAAATAAAGACTTGTCCCTCAATCTTTTTAGGTTAACGGTAGATATTCAGGGTGGCTTCTATGCAACAAATGTAATTTAATACAATGCAGTTTGAAAGTGTTAGAAAATGAATCCAACTCTAGAATATACCAGAAGTTTTAAAATAAATAAATTTTAAAACTGTTGCAATGTATTCGATATAATGTTGACAGCAAGGCAACATACATAATATGAATATTCTTTCACTTTTCACCTTGAATAGAATAGAAAGTACGTACTTAACAGTTATTTTGGGGTCTCAATGTGACTCAAATTACCATTCTAGTTAGACTTTGTCTTTTATCTTTAAAAAAAAAATTCACTAAAGCAGCAGTCAAAGCTCATATTTACGTTTAATACAGATTTCATTGAATACACAAGTTCCATGATGAAATTCATTCTATTAGACCCTGTCAGTACAAAACATCAATTGCAGAGGGTCACGCTGCATCTTTCTAGCTGTCACACCAATATCTTGCTGAGTGCCATCTGCGAGGTCTCAGGTTCTTTATTTATACTGGAACTCATTTACTTTGATCCAAGAGCTATTTTTCCAAAATGACTTCAGTACACAAAAAAGCACTTTATTGAGATAGGCCATTGCTTTGGAGAAGGGAATATCAGTGGGGTTCTTTGTGGTTAGGAAGATCTAGACAAATGATGATAATAGGTTTAAGAAGAAGCAATCTTAATTCGAAGAAAATGTGTTTTATATTAAATGAATCTACCTGTCCTAAACTTGTGTAGCTAAAATGAGATTTGGATGCTTTGCAATTCTTTGGTTTTGAAATGCAAAGCCAGTATTTGAAGCTGGCTAATTCTTCTTACACAAGGTATCTGTAATTTAGGTAGCTACCATCAGATGATAACGTTATCTTGGACTAGAGCTGCCTGGGCCAGGTAAAAATATTTTTTAATCTATGTCTAACTGATCCTCATAAACTCTGATGGGCCTGTCCTCTCAATCCAACACTTCACTATCTTTTTAGGAAAAAAAAAAAAAAAAGCAAGAATCCCCTCTCCCCTTTCTTCCTTTATTTTTTACCTTCTATATACAAAGTATTAAGTCAGACAAAGTGACTGTGAAGATGAAGCAAACTATGGCTTTGGCCCAGTAAGAGCTTATGTGTGAACAAGAGAAATAGTCGGAACACAAGTAACTTAGAAAGTGGCAGGAAACAGAAAATACTGTAAGACAAGTACAATGATAACTTATACAGAGAAAAGAGAGGGACGTTCCAACTGAAGGTAACAGAGGGACTTAGCATTTGACCTGGACCTTCGAAGATGATAAATATATAGAAATAATGACACTGAAAATAATATTCTTCTAAACAGAAATAAAGATACAAGTTTGTATTCAGAAAAAGGAAAACAAAGTGATCATACAATTTGGAAGACAAATAAGTTGGGTTTTTTGGGGGAGGCGCGGTGGGGTGGGGAGTGCAGGTATGTGCTCTGGAGGTGGAAGATTCAGAACCAGGATTCTACTATTTATTAGCTGACCTAACGGCTTAGAGTAGGTGCAACATCTCTGTGCTTCAATAGTCTCATTACAAATTATAGATACTAATAATAATTATTTCACAGATTTATTCTAAGAATGAGATTAGTTACAGCGGTGAAGATCCTTCCAGTTGGTAACACACTTCTGCATTCTGCATATGCACTGATGAAATGAGTCTAAAAAGACAGCTGAAGTCTTTGAGCCCAGACTAGGGAGTTGGAATTGGGGCTGCATTTTCCTTCCTCTCCTTGCCCCTCCCATATTCTACAGGGAATGAGGAGCCTTAGAAATGTTTTGAAAAAGATTGACAAGATTCTAGCTTTGATTTAGGGACTTTAATCTGGTGAAGTTACTGAAGGACGTGGTGGATGAAAAGGAGGCAAGACTGTTGTGAAGGCAGATAACTCAGTTAAGAATCCGTTGCAGTAACAGAAGCCAGAGGGGGTGGAAGTCACAGATATCTATAGAGAAATAGCAGCATCCTTTATTTCTTCAAAAAGTCCACTTACTCTCTTTCAAATTGTAGATTATAGAAGAAATCAAGGCCTGAAATAAGAGTTTGGATACTGAAAAAGGAAAATAAACTACAGTAAGAAAATTGATTAGAAAGTGTGGAAGCATTTTAGAAGTAGATTGAATTAGAAAGAGGCTGAAATCTAAGCCAGTTAGGAGGCAGTCAGGTGTTCCGGTAACACACTCCGGGGTACGAAAACTCTTGGATTCTTCCTCCCAGCAATACTTTCCCCCGCAATATTGAACCATCTTCCTCACACACGCGTACTTCTATATACAATTTATTTTCCTTTTTGCTCCTATCTGAGTTTTTCTTAACTATTGTTCTTTTTACCCCCCACACTTGGGTCTTGCACCTAAATATTCAGGGAATCCCTGAATATTTCCCCATCTGCTTTTGAAAAGAATAAACTCTTCTAAATGATTGATTGGGAAACATAATCAGAGTTAAGATGCCTTGTATTAAGAGCTTATACATGAGCAAGAGTCACTATTGTAGAGTCACTTACATATTTCTTTACAAAGAGGTAGTTGAAGGTAGCATTTGACTGTGCAGACAAACAAGATGAGAAATTGACTGTAAGAAGTAATGAAGAAAATGAACACTGGCCAATTCTTGTTAAATTTCTTTCAGAAAGGACTAATATGAACCTATTGGGAAGAGACTGTATCTTTCCTCTGTTCTTAGACGTTCTTGATTTCTCACTGAATTTAAGTGAAACTGTTATTAACTTACAATGATTATAATATCAACTCTTTGGAAATTTAAGTAAACCTCATATGAAACCATAGCTGTACATATTCAATCAAACGGTCAAGTAATTTAGTATAGGGGTTGACATTCTGTTTTGAAAGTGCCCCTATTAAGTTTTTCCCAAAATGAAATAGAGTCGTAATTCCAAGCAAGTTCCCATATAGGTACGTGGTTCCAAGAGTTACGACCGGCTTCAGTAATGGTCTCATACTGGGAGAAATGGTAACTGTAAGCATGGTCAGTGGGGCGACTGTTTCTTTAATGGAATTTGGAGAAAGGCTAATGTAATACATTGGTTGGAAATTTAGCTGAAAATGTCAGAAATAAACATATCCTGGTTAATGGGCCCACCATTTTAAAAATTGTTTTTCTTTCAATACTTGCTTATATTTCTTATGTCTTTCAACAGTGATAAAACCTATGCTTACAAAAATATCTTCATCAGTAATGACTCTAAGTTACATTTAATAATGAGATAATCTTTTGCTAGATTTTGGAAACAAGGACTAGACTCAGTATTCTGTAGAATGTGTAACGATTTTTCTTGTGCTTTTGCAAAAAATTCTCATTTTGACATATTTTCTTTTAATAAACTATATGATATAGATGTTGAGTCCTCTGTTTTCTCTTGTAATATTGTTGGCTATCTAAAATATTTTCCAGTAGAGAGGATATTTACTTGATTCTTCAAAAAAGATTTATTGTCCTTTGACTATAAAAATATAGCTTACCACACCTGAATTTATAAACTTGAACTAATTCCCCCACCTAAACAATTCAGCATATTAATTGCTTACTTTTTAATGAGGATTAAATGAATGAACATATACAAAACATTAATGCAGTACCTGGCCATTAGAAAGTGTCCCCAAATTATAACTATTTGTAATTATTAACATTAAATTTATAAATTTATGAATTAAATGAGATAATATCACATATGTATGAAATTATATAAACACACATATTTAGCATGGTGTATTGTAAGACTTAATGAGTGGTAGCTAAAATTTGTAAGGTAAAATATATTGGAAATACAGGGGAAAAGTACAGAAAAAAAAGTTACCTAAAATCTTATTAGCCAGTGACAAAATGCCAATATTTCATTTATTTTGTAATGTGTTATTAAATTCAAAGGAGCCTGCACTAGGTGACATCAAGATACACGCTTATTTTCAAAATAAGGAAAGTCTTTGTTCAGAATTATTGATAAATTACAAAATAAATAAGAGCAGATGTGTGTAAGATTCGCTAAGTGCTTGTTTAGTATTATTGATCTCACAGTAATGGCACTTTTTTTGAAAAAAAGGAAAACATAGGTTTAAGAAACCTTCATTAGTTATAGATATAATAACATTTGCAAATGGAATACACACACACACACACACACACACAATACTCAAACCATGAATTATTCAAGTAACAAAGCAACAAAGTAATAATCACTATTATTATTGGTCACACAAGTAGCAATGTCAAGCAGAAAATGTAGTTTACAAGTTTTTTTGAAGGAAAGTGATTGACATTATAATTATTTAAAAATGTATTAGTGTCAAATTAATATATTGTACACCTTAAATTTGCACAATGTTCTATGTGAAATATATTTCAATAAAAAAGAAAACATTTCAATAAAAAAGCGAACCTTGTTACACTTATTCTGAGTGAATGAAAAATATCCTATAATAGCTTTTATTGTTTTTTTGCCAATTTATCTTTCTCTCTCCTTTATCTCTCTCTCTGTTTTTGTGGATTGCAGAGGATAATTGAGGTGGAGTTGGAAAGTAGCACAAGAAGGAAAAGACTCATCACGAAAATGGAAAAGTCATATTCTTATTCTAAAAAAAACCAAAAGTTTCATTTTATATTTTCAACATTACAATTACTCCAACAGTAGATTCAAGCCTTTAATTGATTGTATTTAAATCTTCCTGCATAAATAGACCATGATTATTTTGATAACAGATTTTCAGATTCATTCAATTATTAAATACTGAAACCACAAGTAATGATCTGTGACCTGTATGTTGACTTCATTGTCAAATGTTTAACCTTTGAAATGGCAGGTTTATGGACACAGCAAAAATACTTTCTTTTTCAGGTCCATTTTCTCCTTTTCTGCAAACAACTACGTTATAACAACATCCTAGTTTGCCTTCTGGGGCTAAAAATCTTCAAATAGATGAATGTATTTAACATGAGTTTCATTCATTTATTTAATAAAAAATGAAAGTAATTTAATGAATGCCTCAATGATAGACACTTTGTTATGTTCTGCCAATTCCAAGAGAAACATGACAAAACCCTTGCAAAAACCCCAAACATGTGAAGTGAGTTCATCTCTATTGTGTTGCTTTAAAAAGCTTTATAAAATGGGTACTATGTAAATTTGAATTATTATTGTTGTGGTCATTGATATCCAGAGATCCTTCTAGAAGCAAGTAGCATTTTTATTTTCACTTTTTTTTTCTTTTTTTCTGGCAGCCTTGAAGGGTCATGCAAAGACGCTCAGAGCAAAACACTGAAAGTGGCCCTGTCAGCATGAGGACCCCAACAAGTCAAACTGGTAAGTGGAAATGGTGATCCATAGGTATTGTTTCCTGTGTGTCATTAAATCTGTTGATAGTTTCTCTTCTGCAAAAAATCCTCAGAGTTTACAAGCAAAAATGAGAGTACTTCTAAAAGGAGAGTGCCAGTGAAATTTATTTTCTTCATTACTTAGAAGTCCTTTGGGAGGTGGTATTCTATGGGAAAAGTCACCAATTTAGTTATAAACAGACATGGATTTATAGTAGCTGTATGACCTTGTTAAAGTTGCTTAATTGTTTGAGTCTTAGTCTCTTTATTTTAAAATGGACATTATGGTAATCATCTTTTTATGTTTTCTTATTAACTAAGTAAGATATTGCATGTAAACAATCAACTCATTTCTTAGCATAGAAAAAGAGCTTAAAGATAGGACTAATATTTATTAAATACTTTCCACGTGCCAAGTACTAAATGCTAAATACTTCACTGCACTATTTTATGGAATACTCACAACGACCCTTAGAAGCAGAAGCTAGTAATACTCTCATTTTACAGATGAAGAATCTGCCATTGACAGATTATTTGACTTGCCTTTAAATCACACCCTACTCTCTGAGACAGTTGTTTGAGTGCAGTTCTGTATGATGCCAGAGTTTGTGTTCTTATGTTTATTCATAAAGTCAACAAATATTTATTGGATATCTAAAAATGACAATCTTTTCTTTTTTTTTTTTTAGCAAAAGTGTCATGCTATTTCCTAGATGATTTCTACTTAGAATGTAACTGTATATTTATATGAGGTGTTATAGTTTATAAATAATTTATGAATAAGTGATTTTACTTAGTGTTCAAATACTCTTTGTAAAAGACAAGGTAGGGATCATTACTAATATTGTTACAGATGGAGAAACTGAGGTCCCAAGAGGTGTACTGGCTCACTGGATATCTTATAGCTCAGTACTTCTCAGACTCTCTGGTTAAGGATCAGTGTATTTTTAATCCAATGAAGACTGAATGCTTTTGTAAAATTACTAAAGAATAATTATTTTAAAAATGAAATGATTAAAAGGCAGACACAAAATACAAAAGTTCACATTTTTATTATATATTACCTATATTCTGTGTGTTATATAGAATAATAATTCTATAGGCATAAAATTACTCTATAAAATGGCTATTAACTTTTCTAATGCTTTCTCACCATTCCCATGCTCCTCATGGTACAGACCAGTTAGCATTTGCAGTGTAACCCTAACCTGTAGACCAGACAGTAAACCATATGGCACTGATAGAGCTAATGGTAGGCAATTTTAACACACAATCCCACCCCTTCCATCTTCTAGTCCAGGAATTTTCATATTACTCCACACCACCTCAACATACAGCAAGAAACCTGTTTTATGGTCTTACAGACAAGAAGATCAAATTCCAAATTGTTCACGTGAAATGGATACAAGAAAACTGACAATGCCAAAACATTTTACAGGAGTAATATGAAACAATTGACATGAAAAAAAGTGGGCGAAAAAAACACTTGGAAGCTTATAGAAATAATTTCTTTTAAATTTATTTATAAGACTTTATTGAAAGACTTCCCCAAGATATATGTGTGTATATATATATATATATACACATATACAATATATATGTATATACATATGTACATATATATTTGTGCGTGTGTGTGTGTGTATATTTTTTTTTTTCTTTTCTTTTTTCAATTTGTTTACTTTTTGAAAAGAAAAGGGAGGTTATATTTAGGAGACTGGGCTTTGTCAGTCCCCGAGCAGTACATAGGCCTCGTAAACTTCTAAGAGATAAAAGTGGATTGGGGCCAGCTGTGAAATGAAAATAAAGTCATCCCCCCACCTCACTGGAGGGGACAGCAAATATAATAAATGTTACTTATTCATTTCAGAAACTACCAAAGAAAACTGCAGCACTTTCGGTACAAAGTAAAATGTACTTTGAGTCAGCAATGAAAATTTACTTTGTAGGATGGTTTTGTGGCTTTCTCAGTTCTGCTGAAATAGATCCAAATATTTACAAGTGCTATTTTATTAATAACTATTTTGCCATCTGTGTCAAAGTAATATTGCACAGATGTTCAGGAATAACTTTTGGTTGTGAGAAAATATTAGAGGAAGGTTCAATTTTTCTCCAAATGATGCTGATGGAATAATTTTTTATCATAGTTTAAGATGTCAGAAATAGTAGTTGTTATTGTTTTAAAGTTCTACCACATAAACAGTCCTCAATGAAGCTTAAAGTGGGTATAAGTACATAGACAAAGATGAAAATTTATGACAACATTCAAAACTGAGACTTTCAGCCAATCTATTAATTAGCTTCTGGGAAGACTCCACACTGTGAAACTAAAATTCACAGTCTGAAGTAGAGCAAAGTTATGGTCTTAAATAACATAGCGAGACTCTATGCTCCTCACTTACTTTCTGTCCCCTAACTCACAGATCCAAGATTTGTATCATTCAGACAGTTAGGCAGTCATTCGTGGGCAACCCTCTTCAATCAATGCCCTGAATCCAAGGACAGAGAGAGAGAGATATTCCCAGTAGTCATTGTAGGTATGGTGATAATGGGACATGTGTGTGCGCGTGTGTGTGTGTGTGTGTGTGTGTGTGTGTGTGTGTAATAACACTCTATCAGATCAGGACAGAGTACCACACAGTGAGGAGAGAAGATGGTCCACCAACATTGTAACAGAGGTGCTTTATTTGAATGCCTGTTACGCATTGTAATTTGGGCCTGAGGTTGTTCACAATCTACCCTTTAACTGTGAAGCTTAGATGCTTTGTGCTGAACACGAAGTTACCAGTATGGCCAAGGGCTGAAGTTCAGTCTCCTGACTTGTCTGTTGAAAAACACTACCCTTCAATAGATTTCATCACATTCTCATATCAGTAAACAAACAACAGCAACAACACCATAAAAGCCAAACATAATTTGGATAATGATTATTTGAAATGGTAACTTAAAGCCTCAGAGGTAAGCCATATATGGAATAATGAGTTAGTACAGAATCCAGAAACATATTTTAGAAACATTTTTGTCATCTTTAAATATGCATTCCTTGACTTGGAAATAAAAACCATAGAAATTGAAAAAGTTGGAATGCAAAGACTTGGAAAGAAACAGAAAATTAAATGGAAGAGTGAAATCTGCCTTTGAAGCAGCGAAGAATATAATAAGATTTGTGGAAAACAAACTGAAGAAGCACTCCTAGAATTCAGAGGACAAAGACAATCAAAGAAAATGATGAGACGAAAAAATGACCAATATGCAAAACAGAAATCAAACATGTAGGTGATTGTTCATGAAAATAAGATAAAAAGAATAACTCAAAGAGAAGCACTAATTAAAGAATCACACCAGGCTCCAGAGGCCAAGGGAACCATCACGGAAGGATGGTGTGCGAAAAATGTGACAAGAACTTGGTACTGTTATCACTGCAGATACGTGGAAAGATGGTACGAGGACTACCACAGGAAGTTGTGGAAAATGGCTGAAAGAAAATAAAGATTTGACCCCAAAAAAGCAAGATTTGGTCCCTATGGAAAGAATAAGTTCTCCACTTGCAGAATTTGTAGACATTCTGTGCACCAACCGGTTTCTCATCACTGCCAGGGCTGTGCCTACCAAAAGGGCCTGTGTGCAATGTTTGGGAAAAAAGGTTTTGGATACCAAAAACTACAAGCAAACACCTGTCTAGATATATCGATGAAGTTTCTGGCTTTCTATATGATTTTGTTTTCTGCTTTAAATTTTCAAGGCATGTCATAGATGTTCAAGTTACAGAATAACGTGTTTCAAGAAAATAAGTTTAAACTAGGGAAGTTGATTGCTCCTCATTCTTTTGCTCTCAAGAAGTTCTGAATAGCAACAATGTAACTAGACTCCTGCCTCATGTTATTTTCCTTAAAGCATCTTATTGAACTGTAACAAGAGGCTAATTTAACAACAACAACAACAACAACAAATATATTTTTCCCCAGTTCTAAATGCACTTTTCCTTGAATTAAAATGTATTGGGGTGACACTGGTTAGTAAAATTACATAGGTTTCAAGTGTACACTTCTGTAATACCATATACACATCGCATTGTAATTCTTCTCTCTGTACTTTATTTATAAGTACTGCAAGAGTGAGGAAGAGATTATTGATATTTTCTCAGAACTTGGCATTCAGACTTATAATTCTTTCCTCATTCCCTTGTTGGTTGCATAGTTCTTAGTATCAGCAGTCCCTTAATTAATTGCATCTTCACAGGGTATTTAAATATCTGAGACCATTATTGCTAAATGGTTCCTTAGTAATTATCCAAGACCCAAATCAAACACAAGTTGTACTTATGATTTTTGAAAATTAGTTCTTGAAGCCAAAGTGCTAATACCTTTAATATGAGAACAAGAACACAAGGGACACCCCATATATGCCCAAATGAATACACTGAATTTCAGAAAAACACATACTACACATATGACCTTGAATTCACACTACCAGGAGAATCAGGAGAAGAATGCTCATTCATGGTGATGTGTAATGAAAATGAATCACCACTCTTTGGGAAAGCTCTTTGAAGCAGAAACCAAACTTCTTTTACTTCCACTACCCTCTCCCCCCACCACCAAATTAAAAAAAAAAAAAAAAAAAAATAGAACAAAGCAATTATTCTGATTCTAAAAAACAAACAAACAAAAAAAGAATTACATGAAGAAAAATCTTGCTCAAGAAAGAAATGGAAAGGGTTTTTACCACTCTAGAATTTATTTGCTAAGATCTGAGAATTTTTTTTTTATATCGCATGGGAATTTCCTATTCTTTAAAAGTTAGGAAAGTCTAACAGTAAACCAAGACAAAAGATTTTGAATCTGATAATTTGTTGTTGTTTTTTTAAATGTAATACTTCTAGACTATAGAAACTTAGTCTATTCAGATTTTCTTGTTTATCTTAAACAATTTTGGTAATTTGTGTTAAACTAGAAAATCTGTCAATGCTGAGTAATTGTCTATATATATATACACATACACATACAAACACACACACACACACATATATATATATATATATATATATATATATATATATATATATATATATATATGTAAAACAGGACTTGAAGTAAAGCTACCAGTGGAATAATTAAGTGATTTTTATTGTTCTATTTTAATCTCTTCTATGTTTTCTGACATATAAATTAATCATATAGCAATGGTTAATGAAAGACTTATTGAAGTATTCTTAACAATGCACACATAATAAGTGAACAACTCAATAAATTATCACTATCAGAAAGTCCACATACGTGTGTAATAACCACTCATATTAGGAAATAAAACATAACCAACATAATTGAAGATACTCTTTTTTCTAAGTCATGAATCCCAATATTCCAAAAGGTAAACACGTTCCTGAATTTTTATACATTGTTTCACTTTTTTTTAATATAAGTTGAATGATAGAGTATATACTTGCTTTGTTGTGTGGCTTCTTGCTCTCAATATTAATCTCAATATGTGAGATTTCTATGTGTAACAGTAATTTAATTTTCAATGCTGCATACTATTCCATCATGGCATTTGTGGTTCTTATATTCTGTCTTTTTTCTTTTTGAGATTTTTATTAAAATATAGCCAACATACAATATTATATTAGTTTCAGGTATACACCACAGTTATTCAGCAGCACTTGCCTGGCACTATACATAGTTATTACCATATTATTGATTATATTCCCTGTACTTTACATCTCCATGACTATTTTATAACTGCCTATTTGTATTTCTTAATCCCTTCACCTTTTTCAACATGGCTCCACCCTCCCTCCCATCTATCACCCCAATAAATCTAGTACTTATCTGACGCCATACATAGTTATTACGATGTTATTGACTATATTCCTTATGCTATACCCTACATCCCCATGACTACTTTGTACTTCTTAATCCCTTCCCCTTTTCCACCCACTCCCAAACTCCCGTCCATCTGCAACCATCCAAATGTTCTCTGTACCTATGAGTTTGTTTCTGTTTCATTTATTTATTTTGTTTATTAGATTCCACTTATAGGTGAAATCATATGACATTTGTCTTTCTCCGACTACTATCCTCAGCACAATACCCCCTAGATCCATCCATGTTGTCATAGATGGCAAAATTTCATTCTTATTTTATGGCTGAGTAATATCCTATTGCATATATCTACCACCTCTTCTTTATCCATTCATCCATTAAGGAACACCCAAGTTGCCTTTATATCTTGGCTATTATAAATAATGCTGCAATGGATGAGGACGTCCCCTCAAAGTAGTGTTTTGGGTTTCTTCAGATAAATACTCAGAAGTGGGATTACTAGGTCCTTCTTTGTCACTTGTTATAGTCTTTGATTTTAAAGTCTATTTTGTCTGGTGTAAGTATTGCTACTTCAGCTTTTTGTTTGTTTGTTTCCATTTTCATGAAATATCTTTTTCCCATCCCTTTACTTTCAGTCTGTGGGTGTCTTTTGATCTGAAGTGAGTCTCTTGTAGGCAGCATATGTAAAGATCTTGTTTTCTTATTCATTCATCCCCCTATGTCCTTTGATTGGAACATTTCATCCATTTATATTGAAAGTAATTGTTGATAGGTATGTAGCTATTGCCATTTTATTATTCATATGTTTTACTTACTTACTTATTTATTTATTTATTTATTTATTTATTTATTTATTGGTATTAAGGAAGTCCCTCTAAGATTCTTTGTAATTCTGCTTTGGAGGTGATAAACTCCTTTAGCTTTTTCTTGTCTGGGAAGCTCTTTCTGTCCTTCAATTCTAAATGATAGCTTTGCTGGGTAGAGTAATTGTAGTTGTAGGTCCTTGCTTTTCATCACTTTGAACATTTCATGCCAACGGTCTGCAAAGTTTCTGTTCAGAAATCAGCCGATATGGGGGCTCCCTTGCAGGTAACTAACTGCTTTTCTCTCGCAGCTTTTAAGATTCACTCTTTGCCTTGAACCTTTGGCATTTTAATTATAATGTGTCTTGGTGTTGGCCTCTTTGGGTTCATCTTGTTTGGGACTCTCTGTACTTCCTGGGCTTGTTTATGTATTTTCTTCACCAAATTAGGGAAGTTTTCCATCATTATTTCTTCAAATAGGGTTTCAATTCCTTGCTCTCTTCTCCTTCCGGTACCAATATAATGCAAATGTTGGTACATTTTACTGTTATCCCAGAAGCCCCTTAAACTTACTTTCCTCATTTTTTGAATTCTTTTTTTTTTTTTTTTTTTTGGCTGTTTTCATTGGGCGTTTTCTGCTGCTTATCTTCTAAATCACTGATTCAGTACTCTGCTTCATCTAATTTACTGTTGATTCCCTTTAATCTAGTCTTCATTTCCATTATTGTATTCTTTATTTCTGACTGGTTCTTTTTCATGTTTTCAAACTCTGTTTTTATGTTTCTTATCTCTTTATTGAAGTTCTACATGAGATCACTGAGCATCCTTATATTTTGTTTAGTTATTTTTCTGGAACTTTGTCCTGTTCTTTTATTTGGAACATGATTCTTTGTCTTCCCATTTCAGCTGCATCCCTGTATTTGTTACTATTTATTAGGTAGGGCTGCTATGTTTTCTGATCTTAGTAGAGTGGCCTTATGTGGTAGGTGTCCTGTGGGGCTCAGTGATGCAGTCTCCCTGGTCACCTGAGCCACGTACTCCAGGTGTGTCCCTTATGTGGGTTATTTGGGCCCTCCTCTTATAGTTGAGCCTTGGTTGCTGTTTGTATATCAATGGGAAGGACTGACCCTTGGGCTCATTGGTTGTGAGCCCTGGCCATGACTACATTGGAGGTGTGGAGCAGGGGCTGATCCTACAAAGCAGGATCTGCCTCAGCAGGGCTCTGGTGTCTACTTAATCTGCCCCTTGGGTGTGCCATCCTTGGAGTTGGCTGGGTGATACTCCAGCTCGTTTCAAAGATTGCCACTGGGGGCTCCAGCCCTAGGTCCACCTGGGAGGGGCCCGCTGCAGATCAAGGTCAGCTGCAGCCTGTGCCCCACTCAGTGGCACCTGGCAGGGGCCACAAAGCAATCCACAGATGGCTGCCACCTGTGCTGTGCTTGGAAGTGCCTTGAGAGGCCTAGCTGTGAACCAAGGTCAGCTACCACTAGTGCTGGACTTACAGATGCTCAGCCAGAGATGCAGGACATGGTCAAGCCAGATGCTGTTCATCTGGGTTCCGCAAACCTTTGAGAGACCCTAGGAAAGTCTGCAGCATGAGCCAAGGCAGGCAATTTATATGAAAAAGTCACTGGAAGGGGCTTGGGTGTGCTGGAACGTTGGGTGGGGTCTTGAATCACCAGGGCTTGGCAAACCAATGATGTCAGCCAGCTTAATGGAGGCTCAGATATAGCAGCTGCCTATGCTTGCGTCCTGCTGGGAAGGGGGAGGGCTCAACAAAGGAAAAATGGCTTCTGCCAGCTTCTCTGTCCAGGAGTAAGCTGCCCCTCCTACCCCGTCCCAAGCCAGACAACTCAGTTCCCCTCCATATGTCCCTGTTGCCTCGCCTCCTTCTGCCCCAGTCTGGAGCTCAAAGCCACTAACTCCTTCAGTAAGTCCCTTTAAGAGGAGCACCTGGGAGTGCAGCTGCCCATATCTAATTTAGCCACAATCTCCGCTGGTTTTCACAGCAAAAGTTATGGGGACTTCTCTCCCTGGCACTGGCTGGGAAGGGTCTGGGACTCTCTCCTCAGGGGAGGGTGTGTTGGGGGGGACTTCTGCAGCTGAGATAACTCTCCCAATTTTTAATGGTCACATGAGGGTGTGGGACCCGCCCCTTCCACATCTCTGCCCCTCCTACCAGTCTTGACATCACCTCTTCTGTATGTCTGTAGTTGTAGGGCTTTGATTCAACAAGATTTCAGGCAATTCTCAATTATGGTTGTTTTGTAGTTCAGTTGTAATTTTGATGTGGCCGCGAGAGAAGGTAAACACAGCATTAACCTACTCTGCCATCTTGACTGGAACTTTCTCTTTGATTCTTATACGTGTCTTTTAGGACATGTATGTGCACATTTTTGTGGGACATACAATTACTTACATGTGGCTTATGTATTAATTTCTGGTAGATACCATCAGTTTCCCACACTGGTGTACTATTTTGCATTCCCACTGGCAAAGTATAAAATTTCTAGCTGTTCTACATCTTCACCAATACTTGGTGATTATTAGGGATTTTTATTTTAGTCATATTGGTGGGTGTGTTGTGGTATCCCATTTTGGTTTTTAATTAACATTTCCATAATCCCCAATAAGGGTGGTATTTCTACAACACAACGAGCATCCCCTAGATAATCTCAAATTTAAAAGCAAATGGAAATTTAGAGTATGCATTAAGAAAGGTAGTAGCTGTATTCACCTCCATTAAATGAGCATTCAGGCTAAGGGACCTAAATTTCCCCTTTACACAGGAAAAAACATAAAAACTTATATCATTAAGTGTGCAAGCCTGACATTCTCAATTTACCTTAAAATTCAACTTAACAATTTTGTTCAAGTTTTATTTTCTCATTAGCTAATTAATTCATCACAATCTATCAGTTTTGTCTTGTTTCATTGGGTATGAACCAATCTTCTGACAGCAGAATCACAGTTGAATAGTGATGGTTAGAGTTTACTCCAGGAGAATGATTGCACACTCCATTTCTGTGTTGGGAAAACTAATTATTCATCCAACCATTTGAAACTAGGATGGCACATGGGCAATAGGCATGAAAACGATGTGGCAGGGCAGCATGATTTTGACGGAGGGCCTAGGATTCTCATCCATGCAGCAAGGGCGACAGCTCCATCCCTCTCCCAAGCGTTTCCTCTGGTTGGCTGTGTGATGGTTCATTTGCTTTAATACTATTAGTTTCCAAACAGTGTGAGAGCTTGGTTGATACGTTATTGAGACAATTTTGATGTGCACAATTTGATACTACGTTGTCTGTCAAGTGGCATGTTTTTTTTGTTTTGTTTTGTTTTGTTTGTGTTTTTTGTTGTTTTTGTTTTTTAATGAAATCGTGTTATGATAAATTAGCTAGATCAGATTTGTAGTTGCCACAGGCAGGGAGTGTGTTGGGGGAGCAGGTGATGGAAGAATAGGATGAAGGTGATCACAAGGCACAAACATCCACTTATAAGTAAATAAGTATTGGAGATATAATGTGCAACGTGATGGCTATTGTTAACACTGCTGTATAATGTATCTGAAAGTTTTTAAGAGAGTAGATCCTAAGAGTTCTCATCACAGGGACAAAAAATTAATGTTTATGTGAGATGATGGTTGTTAACTAAACATTGTGGTAATTTCACAATAAATGTAAGTTGAGTCATTATGCTGTACACCTTAAACTTATACAAGGCTGTATGTCAATGATATGTCAATAAAACAGAAAAAAAGTAAATTAGCCAAATCCAAGTGCATTTGTATTGAAATAAAATATGTATAATATAAAACTTACCATTTTAACCATTTTTACTTGTATAGTTCTGTGATAGTGCATACATTTGCATTGTTATGCAACTGTCGCCACCATCCATCTCCATAACTTTTGCATATACTAACTTCAATCACATACAAACATTCTACTCTTTCTAAACATTCCTACACACATGTCTGCACACGTGCGTGCACACGAGGTCTGACAATTAAGTTCGCGAACTTGTTGCACCGATGTTGCTAACCTTTTTTGGTGTCAGAAAGGTTATTCATTATGAATTTGTACCAACTGGATAAACAGTTCACCAAGTTTACTATTTGGAAATGCTGAAAAGGCTGCATGAAAAAGTTAGACGACCTGAACTTTTCACCAACAGTTCAAGGCTCTTGCATCACGACAATGCACCAGCTCACACGGCACTGTCTGTGAGGGAGATTTTAGCCAGGAAACAAATAACTGTACTGGAACACCCTTCCTACTCACCTGATCTGTCCCTCAATGACTTCCTTGTTTATCCAAAGATAAAGGAAATATTGAAAGGAAGACATTTTGATGACATTCAGGGCGTCAGGGGTAATATGACGACAGCTCTGATGTCCGTTCCAGAAAAAGAGTTCCAAAATTGCTTTGTAGGGTGGACTAGGCACTGGCATCGGTGCACAGCTTCCCAAGGGGAGTACTTCGAAAGTGACCATAGTGATACTTAGTAATGAGGTATGTAGCAATTTTTCTAGGACGAGTTCGTGAACTTAATTGTCTGACCTCATGCGCGCATTTGTGTGTGTGTGTGTGTGTGTGTGTGTGTGTAGTGTTTACCCATTAACATAGAGTTATAATTATTTTGTATGAATGTGTCTTTTAAATTCTACAGAAAATAAAAAGTAAAATTACAAACCAAAATAACAATAATATTGTTATTTATATTTGTCTGCATATTTACTTTTACCATAGAACCTTATGTTTTTCATATGACTTTGGGTTACTCTCTACCATATTTTCATTTCAATATAAAAACTCCCTTTAAGATTTCTTGTAGGGAAGATCTAGTGGTAATGAACTGTCACAGTTTTGTTTGTTTGTTTGTTTTTTGTTCTGGGAATGTCATAGTTTTTCCTTCATTTTTAAGGATTGTTTTGCCAAATACAAAATTAGGTTAATACATTTTTGTTTTCTTTTAGCATTTTAAATACATCATCTTACTGCCTTCTGGCCTGCAAGGTTACTGATGAGAAATACACTGATAGTCTAATGGAATCCCTTGTATGTGATAAGTTTTTTTCTCTTGCTACTTTCAAGATTCTCTGTTTTTGGCTTTGGATAATTTGACTATAATGTTTCTCAGTGTAGGTGTTTTTTTGGTTAACCTTCTTGGAGTTTGTTGAAATTCTTGTATTTATAGATTTATGTATGTCCTCAAATTTGGGATGTTTTCAGCCATTATTTCTTCATATAATCTGTGTGTCCCTTCTCTCTCTCTTCACTTCTTGAAACTTCCATTATGCATATATTGGTCTAAGCACACTTATGTGACTCCCACAAGTCCCTTAGGCTGTGTACATTTTTCTTTATTCTTTTTTCTTTTTGTTCCTTAGACTCAATAATTTCAAATAACCTGTCTTCCAGCTCACTGATTCTCAAACTTCCTGTTTGAGGCTTCTGTTGAACCCCCCTAGTAAATATTTCAATTCAGTTATTGTCAGTTTCAGCTTCAGAATTTCTGTTTGGTTATATTTTATTATTTTTATCAGTTTTTAAATTCTCACTCAGATACCATTTTTCTGAATTTCCTTGACTTCTCGGTCCACGGTTTCCTGTAGCATATTTAAGACAGTTGTTTTAAAGTCTTATCTAATAATTTATGCATGTGTTTCTTCAGGGACCGTTTCTGGAGATTTATTTGGTTCCATTTAATGGGCTATATTTCCGTTTCTTTAAATGCCTTGTTATTTTTTTGTTGAAAATTAGGCATTTGAAAAAGCTGCCACATCTCCTAGTCTTTATAGACTTGCTCCTACAATGGAAGGACATCACCAATAAGCCTAGTATAAAGGCTTAGGCCTTTTCAGGCCTTTTCTGAACACGTGTCCTGTCTGTGTATTTGATTATATTTTCTCCCCCGCTCTAGCCCATAAACACTTTAGATTTTTCATTTGTTTTCCAAACTCTTACAAAGCTATCTTAGTCAATCTGTCATTGTTCACTCAATATATCTGTGGGGTACCAGAGCTTGGAGGTTCCTAGTTCAATAATATGCTAATGTCAGCCATGGCTGCTTTTAAAGTCCTAATTTCTGGAAGAGTCTTACTCCAGCTTCTTCTTACTGCCCTCAGTGTTCCCTTGTGTTATTTTGCCCATTATAGCTTACTCCAGACTTCTGTGGGTTTTCAGAGGCCTGGCAATTTTTACATACCTGCCACTGCTTTCCGGGGCTTCCAACCTGTAAGCTAAACTATGCTGCTCTTTCCCTGTCTGAGTTCTAAGTCAGGTGAGACAGAATCCAGTTGTCAGTCAAGCACAGACAGATGAGAACATTGCAAATATGTTCTGCTTGGCTCTTTCGGGCTCAAAAGAGGGAAGTAAAAATTGGGCCACTTCTTCCTAACTGCACAGCGGAGGGAATGGCGCAAGGATGAGCCATGGCCACAAAATTTCCTACCATTTTAAGTGTGCCTCTCCTTGACTGGACATTTGCTTGGTTTCTGTAGATCATTGCTAGTTTCCAGAGCTCCTATAAAGTTGTTTTAATCAATGTATAGACTCCCGCCCATGGGGGAATAAAGGCTTGGAGATTCTGAGTACACAATCTTCTTGATGACACTTTTTAAAGTTTTGATTCAAATGCTTTCTGAATGTAATACAGTGTTGTCATTTCAAAGGAAAAGATTAATTTGCTACATGATTCTTATTTATATTATATGTCAGTAAGTATTATTGAATTAGCCTTTTTTAAAAAAAGTTCCAGTAAATCAGCCAGTTTCTACTCAATAAAAATAGTATATAAATAATTAACAATATCATTTACTTAAATTTTATTCTAGATTTCTAGTTTTAATTATTTCTTAGTTCAAATATGAAAGAGTGCTATAACCTCATTTTTGAAGGAGAGGGTGCCTGTTGTGATGTTTAAGGAATTATGGTTTATTTTGGACATGATTTCATCCTTGGTATAGATGAATTCCAATGACTGAAAAAGATGTTATAAACTTGTCATCATAGGAGTGAAAAGAATCATTCAGGTCTTTGTGTCAACGCTGTTTCTACTACATTGCTTACTACTCTAATGTATGATTGAAAGGGAAAAGAGCTGAGATTAGGAGTCAATTAAGTTGAAGTTATTTTTGTTGGTAGATAAAAATCCACCATTTTGTTTCTGTCTTAACACCAGAGTTAGTTTGGAGTTAATTCTGTGTAAGCAGTAATTTTAGTATGTTTTAATCAATGCATAGTGCGATTTCCATAGTTAATCAATATGCATGTGATATAGAGTTGTTTGGATAATTTTATTTATGCCTTCCATTAGATTTAATAAAAGAAACAAAACTTGTAATTGAAGTAACAATTATAGTGAAATCAATGCTCTACTGAAAATCTTAATGTAGAGAGCTATAATTAATTTTATATAACCATCTCTTTCACTTTAAAACAAAAAGCTTATGATGGCCTCAATAATTTCTAAAAGAGTTTATTTATTAAACAAAAGAGTAATAAGAATTGAGAGAAATTATGGAGATTACGATCCATTCATTTAGGCATGTTTATTTTCCCCAAGGTTATACCCCAGATGTCATTTATAGATTTCTCCCACAAATATAGCTTTCAAAATAGGAATAATTGTAATTACATTAACTGAGCTGCATGTTTAACATGTGCTTCAGAAACAAAAATCACTGGATCTAATAGCCATGTAAATCAAATGAAAGCATCCATTAATGGGAGTTATTAAAGAGAAAAGAATTGAATACCCATTCATCCAAACAACTATAACATAAAACTTAGATTTATTTTGTATTAATGCATGCTTATTCTTCAAGAAAACTAAACATGGAAAAGCCTTTCTGATTTTTTTTCTGGTAGAAAAAAAATAAAAGAGAAATAGTTATATTATAGTATTGGAATAGAGTTTATGCCAGTCACTCTAAAGCCTAGATTCTGTGGTAATTGAATGCCTTTAGTTAATTATTATACAAAGAAATATATCTAAACATATCTAAACATTTTATTATGAAATAAGTGTTCATAGAATACGCTGTTAGAATTGTGAGGTGAAATACGTTTCTCTGGACAGAATGACACCTTCTTCCCAACCTAAAATTTTAGGGAAATGTTTTGTCCTGATGAATTCTGCAGAAAATCCTACTAAGATACTGATCTGGAAAATTCATAGCAACATTCTTGATATTATATCACTGATTGATTCTCTTCTTATAGAGACATAATGTAAAGTACATTAAGATGAAAACAGGCTCATTTCCTGTAACTTCAAATAAACAAAAATAATTTTTATTATGACAGGAAGGAATGAATACAAGGTGTTTTAAACTGATAAGTTCTATTGAGATTTTTTCCCCTGCCAAGTGCCCTCAATTAAACAGCTAATAAAGACTTACCTCAATTTCATTAAATCACTATACATTACTTTCATTTCATTTTTGTCATTGAATTATAAAATTCCCTGAAAGCTCATCTTGGTTTCCTCCCCTTTACTGAAGGTGTATCAAATGGCTGGGTTATTTGCTTGTTTATTTTTCATACAACTACACATACTCAAGAACATAATGCACACATATTTTCTGAATAAGCTGTAGTAGAAGTGCATGATTTTTCATTTATGGCAGCCCAGATGACCTTTCTACAGACCATTGTCTGCTAACTTCCAAGGCTAAATCCCTTTTATTTACTTTGTCTAAATTGGCCCTTTCCTGCATGCAGGTTTGACAATTAAGTTCCTGAACTTGTTGCAACAATGTCACTAACCTTTTTTCATATCAGAGGGATTATTCATTATGAATTTGTACCAACTGGCTAAACAGTTAACGAAGTTGACTATTTGGAAGTGCTGAAAAGGCTGTGTGAAAATGTTAGACGAAAATGACTGAACTTTTCACCAATTCCTGGCTCTTGCATCACGACAATGCACCAGCTCACACAGAACTGTCTGTGAGGGAGTTTTTAGCTGGTAAACAAATAACTGTATTGGAACACCCTCCCTACTCACCTGATCTAGCCCCAGTGACTTATTTCTTTACCCAAAGATAAAGGACATATGTATTGAAAGGAAGACATTTTGATGACATTCAGGACATCAAGAGTAATACGACAACAGCTCTGATGGCTGTTCTAGAAAAAGAGTTCCAAAATTGCTTTGAAGGGTGGACTAGGCACTGGCATCAGTGCATAGCTTTCCAAGGGGAATACTTCAAAGGTGACCATAGTGATATTCAGCAATGAAGTATGTAACAGTATTTCTAGGATGAGTTCGTGAACTTAATTGTTTGAACTTGTAGAAATGGAAAGTACTAATATAGCTATAATCCAGACTTTAGGTAGGCAAAATTGGAAGATAGGTGAATGTTTTCCTCATTTTCGCTTTTTATTCCTTTTTGCAATTTATGTGTTTGTGTGTGTGTGTGTGTGTGTGTGTGTGTGTGTGTGATAAATGTCCTCTTACTCTGCCACTCCCATAATAAGTCAGTTATATTTTAGGTGTCAGATTAAAAAAATTTGATAAATTACTTCACATTAAATCAAAAGTAATGGTTAGGCTCTACTTTATAGTGGCATTTTCTTTAATAAGGACTATTGCATATCTAAGCAATGAATTATAGGCTCTCATCACATAGACTGGAGGTAATTTACTTACTCTAAAATTTGTGTGATGATAACATTTGTTTTCCAAACCAAGAAATAATTGATAACGAAAAGGGCACTGTTTTTTAAATTTTTTATTAAATTTATTGGGTGACATTGTTTAGTGAAATTATATAGGTTTCAAGTATACATTTCTATAATACATCATCTGTATATTGCATTGTGTGTTCAGAACACTGAGTCAGTTCTTCCATCACCATATATTTGACCCCCTTTACCCTCTCCCACCCCCCTCCCCCCTTACCCTCTGGCAACCACTAAACTGTTGTCTCTGTCTATAAGTTTTTGTTTCTTTTTTTGTTTTGTTCCTTTGTTGTTTTCAGTTTCATATCCCACATTTGAGTGAAGTCATATGGTTCTTGACTTTTTGTGTGAGTTAATTTTGCTTAGCATAGTAATCTCAGGATTCATCCATGTTTTTGCAAATGGCAAGATTTCATCTATTCTTGTGGTACAGCAGTATTCCATAGTGTATATATACCACATCTTCTTTATTCAATAATTTATTGAAGGACACTTTGGTTATTTCCGTGTCTTGGCCACTGTGAATAAAGTTACATTGAACACCGGAGCACATATATCTTTATGGATAAAAGTTTTCAAATTTTGTGGGAGGTACCCAGAGGAAGTATTGTGGGTCATATGGTAATTCAACTCTTAATTTTTTGAGGAACCTCCACACTGCCTTCCATAGTGGCTGCACCAGTCTGCATTCCCACCAACAATGTTGAGGGTTCCTTTTTCTCCACAGCCTCTCCAACACTTGTTACTATTTGTCTTGTTAATAATAGCCATTCTAACAGGTGTGAGGTGGTATCTCATTGTTGTTTTGATCTGTATTTCCCTAATAGTTAGTGAATTTAAGCATATTTTTGTATATCTGTTGGCCATTCATATGTCTTCTTGGGAGAAGTGTCTGTTTAGGTCCTCTGCCCATTTTTCAATTGGATTGTTTGTTTTTTGTTGTTGTTCTATTGTATATGTTCTTTATATATTTTGGATATTAGCCCCTTATTGGAGATGTTGTTTGCAAATATCTTCTCCCATTCGTTTTTTTGCCTGTTTTGCTGTGCAGTAGCTTTTTAGTTTGATATAGTCTCATATTTATTTTTGTTTTTACTTCCCTTGCCTTTGAAGTCAAATTTGTAAAATGCTCTCTGAACCCAAGGTCCATGAATTTAGTACCTACGCTTTCTTCTATTATCTTATTGTTTCAGGTCTTATGTTTTGGTCTTTGATCGATTTTGAGTTGATTTTGATGTATGGTGACAGATAAGAGTCTAGTTTCATTCTTTTGCACATGGCTTTCCAATATTCCCAGCACCATTTACTAAAGAGGCTTTCTTTTCTCCTATGTATGTTTTGGGCTCCTTTGTTGAAAGTTATTATATCTGCCCATGTATATGTGGGTTTATTTCTCGGTTCTCAATTCTATTCCACTGGTCTGTGTGTCTATTTCTCTGCCAATACCATGCTGTTTTGAGTATTGTCACTTTGTAGTGTAAATTGAAGTCAGGGAGTGTGCATTATTAATAAGTACATGAGGATTACAGTGTAAACCAGGATTGTCCCTGGCAAATAAGAACATGTGGTTCTGCAATCTAAAATGCCATCTTCTAGTCTTAGGCTTCTCTGTCCAAAGTACCTAGCCCTTCGTGTGTTTCCCACAATTTGCAGACATATGTTATCTTGCAAAACTTAATGTCAAAACAAATGTTTGGCAGTGATGATTAAGCTGTCCCTGAGATGGCTTAGAAATCCTAGGACAAGCAATTCTCCAATTTTCAGTATGAAAAAAGTTGTTCCGTATTAGTACAGCATGTGGTCCCTTGGAAAACTGCACTGACTTGATCTCATCATTTCTACTCCTCAAAAGCCAAGTTACTCTGAGTCCACATTACTTCATTGAGCCAATCTTTTTTGTCTATAGAGTGGTGGTAGAGTAGGGAAGTGATTAGAAGAGAGGATGCCTAAAGATATTTCCAGGACTAGCATTCCATGAGTTTGAGCAAGAATTATGCTAAACTTTCCTACTTCCAATAAATAACACCACAAACTGAAAAAAAAAGTCATTTATATATAATTGATGTGAAATTTTAGATCCCTCTATTAATGGTTGAAGAGAAAGGTGACAGACATTTCCAACTCCATATTTTCCCCTATTTATTGTCTTTGTTCATGTACCATGTGTGTTTTATCTCCATTAAAAGTGAGATGCCATTGAAAACGGGTACAGTAGCCCCCGCTTATCCGCAGAGATATGTTCCCAGACTCCAGTGGATGCCTGAAACCAGATGTAGTACCGAACCCTATATATACTATATTGTTTCCTGTACATACCTGCACTTTATGACTTCTCTTTGGCATATCCAAATTGCCAACATCGCTACTGTTGTGCTTTAGGGCCATAATTAAGTAAAATAAGGGTGATTTGAACACAAGCACTGTGATGCCATGACAGTCAATCTTAACACTGAGAGGGCTACTAAGTGACTAAGCATATACAGCATCGATAATTCTCATTTTGGGCAGGACAGAGCGGGATGCATGAAATTTAACTGTGCTACTCAAAGCAGAACACAATTTAAAACTTATGAATTGTTTATTTCTGGAATTTTCCATATAATATTTTTGGACCATGGTTTGCCACAGGTAACTGAAATTGAGGAAAGCAGAACCATGGATAATGGTGGACTACGGTATGAGATTTTTTTTGTTTAAACCATGATAAATGTTATTACAGCATGTAACCTCTTTTATTGATCATGAAGTGAAAATAAGGGCCCTATTATTTGTTTTACTTGTTCCTAAAACATTACTTAAACAATATTATCTGTAATGATTCTGTGTTATTTACAATGAAAGACTATTATCCTGCAGACCCTGAAAGGGTTTCTGATGATAATAATGGTAGCTCTATAATTAATTGTTCTCTCTTTGCAGAAAATATTAGATTTTTCTGGGAATTCCTTTCAGTTTCTCTGGTTACATGATAAAAAGGTAGTATGGGTTAGGACTAAGGTTAAGCAAATAAATATAAAGATTAGTATTAAGATTAACGATTACTTTGGAGATAATCAATACAGGTTTTAGAAGCAGATCATACTTCAAATCCTGACTCTACTGGTCTCGGCTTTGTAAACTTAGAGCAAGTTACTTACTGTCTTTGAGCCTTAATTCTATCATTTGTAAAATGGACTGTTGACATCTAACTCACAGGATAGTTGAGAAAATTCAGTAAGATGGAAGGAGAACTGACTCTGGGTGGTAAACACACAATGTGATATATAGATGATGTATTACAGAATTGTACACCTGAAACCTATGTAACTTTACTAACCATTGTCACCCCAAGGAACTTTAATTAAAAAAATAATAATAAGTTAAATAAGTTGAATGGTCACAGTCATTGTAATGTCACAGATCTCATACCATTTTCTTTTTCTTGCCTGAGAATCTTGAACAAATACAAGCGGGAACTGTTACTTGCACCACTAGTCATTGGATCTTGGTGTCTTTTGTATTCTTTGTCTATGTTAGACACTCATAAAGTATCACCATGTCCTATCTCTCCCCACATTCCAAATGAAAGCATTAATGACACTAATTCACAAGCTGTACTGATGTCAGACCAACTGATGCATCAGCTCGTGGGAACTGACTCTTATCTTTCAGGACACCAATGCTAAACATTTGATACTCATTAGAGCAGTTACTTGGCATCCTTTAAGAATCCAACATTCTTTTATAGTATTTTAAAGTTTTTAGTCATTTTTAATCAGAGAAAGTGACATGTGCCAAGCCTAAGCCATGAGTGCTTTATTTGACAGAAAATATGTTACTATCTTAAATAAATAAAAAATGTAAGGTGCCTTACAAGGTTGGAACTCACCATTGTCCAGAAATAGCCCAAATTACTGACAGTGAGGGATGAATGGTTGGAGGAGAACACTGAGTTTGTGAAAAGACTGTTTGTATAACGCTTTAGGCTTCTACTAAGGCAGATCAAGAATTGTCTTCTTATCTTGATATTGTATAATACATTTCCAAATGCCCATCTGGAGCATTATTTTGATTTGTATTCCTTTAGAATCAACTTCAATTTGCAGTACTATCTTCTATCATTTTCTGTTGTTATAAAAGTGAATCAAAATGTTTGTGGCAAACTGTAAATTTCTCTTGGTATTAGAGGGAACAAAAAGAAGATGGTGATGGTGAAGAAGGAGAAGCAGGAGTGGGTTTGAGTCCAGCTGTTTAGGGTGACATTGTAGGGACAATGGTGTATCTAGGCATGTTTACCCTTTGGAGATCTTTATTTTATTTTTTTTTTTTTAGAATTATTTTTTTAATTGAAGTTTATTGGGATGACAATTGTTAGTAAAGTTACATAGATTTCAGGTGTAAAACTCAGCCTTGCAGTAGGCTTTTTAGTCTGGATTATAGGCTGCTTGCTAACAGTGAAGGATGCTACTAGGTTTCCACATAAGAATAGAGTGCAGTAGGGAAAAAAGGGTGGTTGTGGTGGCGGGGGTGGAGGGGAGGCTAAAAACCTTGATGCCCAGTATTTACAAAAACGTTCTCTCAATGAAAAGATACTATGTTCTATATAGTGCATTTATAATGGGAATTTTTACTTCTCCCTTTGTAAATCAATTCCTTTAGTGTATGGGCATGTTGGAAGGGGTTTAAGATGGGTGGCATTGCACAGTAATATATATTCTCCCAGGAAGACAGGTGAAGGGGAGTTAAGAAAAGATACGGGAGCAAGAACTCAACTTCATAATATACATAGATCAAAAGTATCTAAAATCATGTCTCTTTTCTATTCTTATGTGGAAACCTAGTAGCATCCTTCACTTTTAGCAAGCAGCCTATAATCCAGACTAAAACGCCTACTGCAAGGCTGAGTTATCAGTATTGGGAAATACAGTTAAGTTAGCATAAGACTATATTTTTCTCATAGTTTTGCAAAAGTACCAATCTTTCTCTTATCCATAGCTCATTTATTTTTCAAACATAACCACCAATAACATGACTAAGACTTAAAAGGCTTCTGAGATTTGAGAACAGATCTCACACCTCATGTGGGTTTTTTCACATAATGTATTTCTTCTTATATTAAGCATAATTCCAACTGGTTCTATTATCTACTTTTCCAGACTACAGTTTAGAAAATTTACAAAAATAAAATTATTGTCACACTGAAATAAATCCCTTAGATACCAAAAATAAATACATGTCCAAGTTATAATGTTCTGTTGCATATGTTGCTTCATGTTTATAAGTTCTCTTATGGGACTTCAAAAGATGCTTTCTTTGGTGTATCGCTATGCAAACATATTATTTTCCCTTCAAATTGCAAAGCACATAAAAGTATTATGATAACAGTACAGAAACTTTAAGACTGCTAGATATATCTAGGCAACCATCATGTATTCAAATGTTTCCGGAGAACCTCAGATGGACCAGTAACCCCTGTCGGGTGCTAAACGAACCACTGTGAACAAGGCATGATTCCTAGTCTGGAGGGGCAAAAGTCTATATATGACCCCGGGTCCATACTAACATTCGTACTGAATGTCCATTTACCACTTACAAAATTTAAAATGAGGTAAAATAGGTGGAATTGTGTAGCACACAGGAGAGGCTCAATCAGTGTTTGTCCGTATTGATTCAACTCACTTTTGTATTTATGCGTAGTCTTCACAACAACCCAACCAGGCGAAAAATCACCACTATCCATGTTGACCTTCAAAATCTAATTCTCTTTAGCTCAGATTCATTAACTGTAAACTATGTATATAAATACCTAACTAACTGGAATTATTGTGAATATTTAAGAAAAAAAAAATTACATGTGAAATACATAGTATGTAGTTTGTATTCAGTAGTCTCTTTAACCTTTTAAATGTATATTTCCAGAGGATCAGATGAAAGAGCCAGAACATCATGGTGGGTTATGTTTTGTTTGCTTTTATAGAGTTTAGTTATATCATTATTCTTATAATTTAAGCATCGTTTACTTTTTTGCAAATTAACATAAAATAATTTTGTGGTGTACTGATGGAAGTGTTGTACTAGAACATATAGTCAGTGGTACCAGGATTTTATTTTACAGATGATTGTTAAATAAATCAATGTTCCTGCATTGGGATTCTGTAATGCAGAATCATAATTCACATTTGAGCTCCATGTCTAGTTAACAGATTTCCCGTGTATCCAAAATCCTCTAAGGGTAGGCCTCGACCATGTGGGACTCTTTGTGTCTTCTTTGGGCTTTTGCTTTTTTTCCAATTTTTAAAGTATCTAACTTTGGGGCAGAGTTCAAGATGAGGTTAATATGCGTAGTCCAGGCAGACCTTCAATAGTGAGCAGTTTCAGAGATGGGATGGAGGAGAATTTGACGTTTGTCTATGAAGAGTCAGTGAGCCTGGCAGTGCTTATGAAACAGACAGCAGACACAACAGGTCGGGAAGCAAGTAACAAGGTCCCACCTACTGGCAAATAGATTTCGGAGACAGAGCCTCAGTTCCTAAGAAGATCAGTGGGAATAAGACAGATTTTAATTTTAAAAAAGCCTTTCAAATTTTTAGTAATATTTCTAGGTATGAAACAAAAGACTCAGATATCAACAGTGATTTGGTTAATATAACTGAAATGCAGGGCATTTGTCGTGATGAGTAAGACAAGAGCTTGTTTGGGTGAACAGGTGAAAACAGTCATGAGACAAATAACAAGGCTGAAATTAAAACAATAGGAAATCTCCCTCATCAGCTAGTGTGTTTTGAGTCCTGAACACGTGTCTCATAGGGAGGTATAAAAATGTAGTAGAACATTGGGTCTTAGGAATTTATAATATTGCCGCAGCAATGTCATTGTTCATTATAGAGAAGTAAAATGATTTTTTAAAATTTCAAAGAATTGTTTGTGACAAATTACTCCTGAGATATGTGGTATCTGGTGCATTATGTGAACAAAGGCTAAAGAGCAATTTGTTGTTCATCTCTTAAAAGTAATCCTGCCAATTTAAAATTCACATCAAGTTAATTTTCCCAGTAGTTTTTTCCTTCCATACTATAAACCTGAATAGCACAGAGAGAAATTAATAATTATAGTCTCCTTTGTAATTTGCCTTGTAAAATATTCTCATTAAGATTCCCTGTGTGGTACCCTGTCTGGATTGCTGATTCTTTTCAATGAGAACGCTTTGGCTGAGTTGTGTTATTATTCAAAATTTATACCTCCCAACAACTTTTTTCTTTCTGTAGGGAGGGAAAAAGTAGTAATGGCACAAGAGAAAAGGAAACCATTAATGTGAAATCCATATACAATGTTGCTCTTTTTTCCTTTGGTGGCAGAGGTAGCTTTATATTCCTGGAACAAGTATTTACATTGAAACTTTCTGTCTGACCTGGTAACAATCTTAAGGATTTAAATCGTGGTGTATAATTTACTCTCATTTAATATGTCTTAAGCCTTCACTTTGTGCTTTACCACCATTTCAGTCGTCCTTGAAAAGTCTTTCTTTTATTTTACTACGTGATGAGATGTGTAACTGGTCCTGATAAAAGGTTCTGTGTTCATGCAAGCGGCTGTCATCCACAGAGATGATGAGCACTTTTTTAAGCATTGTGACAGACCAAGGTTTCTCCCACTCCTCCCCTGCTTTACACGTTCCCATGATGCACTGCTTGACTGTTTTGCTTCTGGAATTAGCTCTGTTTTAGATGACGTTCACTCACGATTTAAGCAGCTACTCAACAGCACTTCAGCAATTTCAGGGAAGTGCTCTCTCCTCATAGATTGTAGGAAATGGTTCTTGTTTCCATAGTTCTGGAAGCTCCCAAACTCAGGTTGTGATGAGGAAAAGACGACATTTAGAGTAGAAAGAGTCAAACAATATTTTGAATAAATGCCTTTGAGCAATGAATTCATGACAAGTCATAGCGTGTGTGTAGTAAGATCCTCGTGATCCTTCAAAAATGGAAGAAGTAATTTCCCAAAAAAAGTATCATTGTTCCAAATTCTTTTTTAAAAAATATATTACATTTTTATTTTTTTAATTAAAGTGTATTGGGGTTACAATTGTTAGCAAAGTTACATAGATTTCAGGTGTACAATTCTGTAATACATCATCTATATATCACATTGTGTGTTCACCACCCAGAGTCAATTCTCTTTCCATTACCATATATTTGATCCCTTTTGCTCTCATCTACCACCCCCCTCCACCCTTGATATACAGTATTATATTAGTTTCAGGTATGAAAGATAGTAATTAGACATTTACATAACTTATGAAGGATCACCCCAGTGAATCCAAATTATTTCTTATATTTTTCCAGGTATTCCTTGGTTAGAAGCTTTAGATTAACGAACACTTCACATGTTCATATGTCCAGTTTGTGTCATGCATAGCAGAAAAAAACAATCTTCACGGGTCTTTATGGTGAGACATTGGGATGAAGAGAAAAAGATGGCTCTAGTTCCAATGTGCATATCATGGGGACGTTTCTCACAAGACTTCTAAAGCAGTCACTTGTCTGTACTCTGCAAAGTGAGCAGTCAAAATGGAGCAGACCTCTGACATTATAGGAGACTGCAGAAAGTCTAAATTTCTCTTTTGGTGTTCTCCCCAATTTTTTTAAATTGTATTCCTCTTCCCCCTTATAAATGTCTGTATACTACTATGCCTGTGAAATAGAAGACATGTAGAGAACAGAGATTACCAGAAAAGCCTGGTGAGACTGTCCGTGAGGTGACCCAGTATAGGAGTGACTCTTGGGTTAGAGGAAGAAGTAAATTGATAGGCTGAGGAGATGGCCCAGCCTTGGTAATTGCATTTGTGTTGAATCTTGATCTTAGCACTAACCAGCATATGACTTCAGGTTCTTTGAGTTTGCTCATCTGTAAAATGGCAATAATAATAGCATTTACCTTTAAAAAGTTGATGCTGTAATGAAATAGCATAATGCATGTAACTTAATACTGTACCTACCGCAAAATGAACACTCAAAAATCCCTGGCTATTATCACATGAATAAAATGCACTAAAAATGCTAGTCATTGTTTGAGAAACAAAAAGTCTGAGGATAAAAATGAAAAGGAAGAAACACATGGGGGATATAGGATGTGGAAGTAGTTATATGCTGAGCTGTGCTCTGAGAGATGACTGTGCCACAGGGCACGTAAGCATACACGGCCTTCGCGATAAAAGGGTCCATGTGAGCAGAGAGAATAGCACACTGGTAAGAAATGTGATGTGGTTACGGAACCACAAAATGGTCAGTACTGCAAGAGTATGTTGTACGAGACAGCAGAGGTGAGACTTGTGATTTCAGAACTAGGTAAAGGCTGTCTCGTGAAGGGCATAATGTTTTATATTCATAGTGTATATCTGTACCCGTGGACAGTAGAATGACGCTGATGGATTGTAATCAAGAGAGTAACATGGCCTATTCTCCCAGAATGTTATGAGAGCAAACATTTAAATAATAAATGCATTACTCTTGGTATGGCCCCATCTTAAAACCCTTTTGTTGTGTTATTCTTTTTTCCTTTTTGTTTTCTTCCCCCCCACCTTATGTTTGTATATTTAGCACTCACACTACGGATTCAGCTAGTTGTGGGTGTTGTTTGTGAGTTATTCTTTCATTTAAACCCACGTTGGTACTTATACCCATATTTTTTCCTCCTTGATTCCTGACTTTAATCGCATCCTGCACTTAGGCATTGGTTTTGATTCTGTCTTGGTTGTTTGCATTTAACAACAAACCTATTTTGGTTGCTTATTAAATGAGTATAATTTTCCTGTAAACACATTAGAGGAAGGGTAGATCTGTCCTCATTGTCATCACAGAAGCATTTAGATGGGAAATCATGCTAATGTTCAGATTACTTTGGAAATCAAATTATTCTTACAAAACATATTGGACTTATATTAAACATGTATTCACTTGTACCAATAGTGTTTATCTGGTAGGATGAAAATAGAACTACTTTACTACTGCAATATGCATCAGCAGACATGCGATACTTCTACTCTGGAAAAATTGTGAACTGAGAACCACTTCAAATGTTAATGTCTTTTGTTCCTAAATCAGTGCCTCCAGCCATGACTCTCCTATAACTCATATTCTCTCTCTGTGCCAAACGTGGTGATTCCCTGCACACCAAACAGAAGGGAAATTTAATTTTAAACTTCAGGAAATGGAAAAGCAATAGAGAAAGTTACCGAAGGGGTCTGAAAATACACTAAAACATCAAGGATAAGAACAAAGTAATTTTGGGAAATCCTTAGTGCTTGGTCTTAATACTAATGATTGCATTCTGAAATCCAGCTAAGGAAGCTAAGAGGTGTCGAAAATGTTTCACATTTGTTCTAGCAGATGTTTAAGTAGTTTTTTTCATCAACTCATCCATCTAAAGCTCTTTAATCTGTATTAAAATTGTCCCAAAGGAAAAAAAGAAATTTTAGAAATGTTTGTGATTCTGTATTTTGTAGGAAAAATCCATTTTCTATGATTTCTGTCAAGTGCAGAAACCTATTTAAAGGAATTAGCTGTGATAATTCACTGCTTTGAATTGATTCCTTTTGCTGTATTGCTTTCCACACTTGCATTTTATTTCATTCAGGTGTCTTTATCTTGAAGTTTCATGATCAAAAATCTACACAAAACATATACGAAGATCTGACCATTAAGTTGGCGAACTTGTTGCAACACTGTTGCTAATCTTTTTTTTTTTATATCAGAAGGATTATTCATTATGAATTTGTACCAAGTGGACAAACAGTTAACCAAGCTTACTGTTTTGAAAATGCTGAAAAGTGTGCATGAAAAGTTAGACAACCTAAACTTTTCTCCAGCAATTCATGACCCTTGCATCACGACAATGCACCAGCTCACACGTAACTCTCTGTGAAGGAGATTTTAGCCAGTAAACAAGTAACTGTATTGGAACACCCTCCCTACTCACCTGATCTGGCCCCCAATGACTTCTTTCTTTATACAAAGATAACGGAAATATTGAAAGGAAGACATTTTGATGACATTCAGGACATCAAGGTTAATATGACGACAGCTCTGATGGCCATTCCAGATAAAGAGTTCCAAAATTGCTTTGAAGGGTGGACTAGGTGCTGGTGTCAGTGCATAGCTTCCCAAGGGGAGTACTTCGAAGGTGACTGTAGTGATATTCAGCAATGAGGTATGTAGCACTATTTCTAGGATGAGTTCAGAAACTTAATTGTCCAGCATCATATACATACCAAAAATCATCAGAGCACCTACTTTTCTTAGACTTTCTCATCTTTACTCTGCTCTCTAATGCTCTTAATTTGCCTGAGCGTCTTATGCCTATTCTTTCAGTTTGAGCTCATACCAGTCCTCTTCACCCCATTACATCCCATTTTGTTTCACAACTCTGGCGTTTACACATGCTCTTATATTTGGCCTAGATTTTCTTTCTGTCTCTTGGATGTAGCAAATCCTTATTCGCTCTTCAAGACTCACCATAGGTATTTCTATGTTTATGAAAATTTTCTTGATCCCAGATGGAGTCACGTCACCTTGTATGCAGTCACTTTGACCAATTTATACTTCTATTGAGCAACTTCCCAAACCAAGTTCCAAGGAATATAGTTCTATAGGATACTAACAAGTGTTATTTCAGGGGGAAAAGGTATAGGGATTAACCTCTAGTCAGAGAGAGACAGAGAAGAAGAGGGAGAGAGAGACAGAGAGAGAGAGAGAGAGAGAGAGAGAGAGAGAGAGAGAATTGTGTATTAAGTAAAATTAGTTGCCCACCCCCCACCCCCCCGCCGCAGGCCCACCGTGGGAAGTCAGAGCCTTTCAGTTCTCATGTTAACTGTGAATCTTCAAGAGTAGACTATATAATATATTTCTCCATGGAACCCATTTTTTCACACAATACTGAACATCCCATGACACTCTAGTATTCTACTAATTATAGTTTGTGAAAATTCTGTTCTATTATTTAACTTGCGACGATTAGAGTCTCCTTAGAGGCTCTCGGCTTCCTGAGGTCAGGGTCTGTGTATCATTTGTTACACTACTTAGTAAAAAGTGAGTTTTATTTTAATCCCTTTAATCCTACTGCATTTATGTTTTGATGGGAGATAGAATTTCCACCAACTCGCTAGAGAAATCCTAAGCAACTAATTGGAGAACAAATCAGTTTGTTATAATTATGAAAAGTGCTACAGAGAAACCCAGAGGGGTATGAGATGATATAACAGACCAACCTGAGCCTGTTTCGGGGTCAAGGAAGCTGTCTGAGTCCTGAAGAATAAGAGTGAGATCACCAAGGAGAGGTTGGCAGTGGGATGGGGAAGATGAGGGCAGACTATTCGATGAAGAGAGAGGAACATTTACAAAGATCCTGAGATGAGAAAGGAGTCTGGCACACTTTCAAAAAAAGAAAAGGCAGCTAGTGTGATTGCAGTGCAGAGAGTGAGAAGGAGCATAGAAAGGGTCATGCACTGCCTTCCTGCAAGCCACCTAGTAATTTTAGATTTTAGCCTAAAGGGAATGGGAACCAAAAAATGTGTATTCGCTTATTTGTATTTTGTTTGTTTGTTTGCATTGGGAATGAACTATAATCAGAGTTGTACTGTTAGAATATTAGTCTGGTTGCTCCTTAGGGAATGGACTAGAAAGTAACACAGAAGATGAAGGAATGCTAGTGAAGAGGCTTTTGCGGGGTGTGAAAGAGAACGATAATAGTGCCTTGGAGCAGATAATGACAAAAAGGACAGAGGCAAGTGAGTGGATTCAAGAGATGTTTAGGAAATAGAATTGGCAACACTTAGTAAATTGATTGAATGAGATGATGAGAGAGAAAAAAAAGAAAAGCCGAGACTTGTCCAAATAGGTGGATATTAATTAAATAGTTGCCCAAGGAAAAGAGCTAATAAGTGTTAGGGATTTGGACTTTGTCCAACATCTGTGCTCTTAACATTAGGTTCCTCTGCAGCCCAGCTTGAAATGGGAAAGTGATCCAGTATTTGAAATTCTACAATATGCATTTCACAATATACACCTTATAGCATAAATGTTTGGAAATGTGTGATTGACCTACTGGAGAGACATGGGCAATGCAAAATGGACTACAGAGCAGATTCAGGCCCTGTCATTCCACATTTGCTGTGGCGACTCTTCAGAGTATTTTCAAAATACGTGGTTCTCTTTCATTTCTGTTTCCGTCTATAACCTGCTGGTTTTAATAATAACAGCAATGCGGTTATTCAAGGTAAAATGAACATCAAACATTCCCCAGGAAACTTGGATGACAGATAAACTTTTCCCAAATTATAAAATCATATATTTTGTATATAATTTTCTATCTCACTGTCTTATTGAATAATAGTAAAATTTGTATGTCTCTTCTCAAAAACTATGTAACCATTTGCGCAGACCGGGAGAATTGATTACATCGCATATCAGGTAGACTCTCTCCTTTTTTTTTTAATACAAATACCCTTAGTAATGTGAAGTAGTAAATCATGACCCGTAATCATCGTCTTTTCCTTTCTGCGTTCAAGATAATCACAACAAGAATATTAGCCACAGGATTTCATCTTTAAAAAGTTGCCACCAAGAAGTAACGTCGTCACTAGATAGAATCGGGTGCAATTTATTTTCCTTTACATCCTTACATTTGTATTGAAGATTTGCTTCCCAAATGTGTAATTTCCTCCCTGAATACTATTTCCTATGCAGTGTGTTATATTTTTAGATGTAATTGCACATGGACACTACACATTTTATTGAGATGAAACAAAGGGAGTGATAAAATATGTGTAATCATTTTAAATGTTTATAGAGCACCACAGATGGTGACATAGTTTTTCCTCCTTCACAAGCCTACTACTGTGTACATAGTCATCTCTCCAGTTTATTCCTTTTCCAACAGAGGCACATCAAAACGATGCCAGATTATGCTGGGTCTGTGGAGGGTGGGACAGATCTCTGGCTTTAATTGTGATCCTCAGTATGGTCAGGATGAGGTGCAGAGACCATGACTCTATCTTGGGGACAGTGAGAGCAATATGCAAATATCAAGTCTGAAGTAATAAGTCATTTTGCAGAAGAGAAACTTCATCCCTATAAACAAGAGGCCCCGAGCTGAGGGAATAAAGAACAAATGATAGGTTCTGAAAGTCAAGGCTAAGAATCAGCATTTTACGGGAATATATTCTTGTTGACAACATTATCATAGCGGGGTGGTTAAGAGCACAGGCTTGGACCCTGGCTTCCAGCACTGTCACTTACCAACTCTGTGACCTTAGCCAGGTCACTTAACTTGAATGAGGTAATCACGGGGTTGTTGGGGGGCTTAAATGACATCACCTGTAAAGCTCTTAGTATGGTGGCTGGTACATGGTTAACACCGGAGAGATGGTAACAGCTGTTACTATTGTTACTCTCGTGCACTTACCCATCCAGGCCCTTTCATAAGCGCAGGGTAGGCACTTTGTAGGAGAAGCAGGGTAATTGGCACAAGACCATAATTTCTTCTTCATGATTTACCATTTTGTCCCTCCTCTGTCATATACACACCCATTGTGTGTGTATGAGTTATTAGCGTGCCATTCATTCCTCTTCTACTTGTGCACATACCGCGGTCCATATCCTATTATAACTGATGTCGTCCTTACTTTAAAGCTTATCACTACATGCATGATCGGGTCTCACTTTTAGAAATGCTCAGTTTGTAAAAAAAACAACATTGTTCAGACTAATAATTTTAATATTAAATATATTGAAAGTATACACTATGTAGTGAAGTTCCACCAAACGAAGCAAATTCTCTACTACATTACTTATGTGCCTTCATAGGCACAGGATTATGATCTCAGCCAAGGAAATATCATGAATTATAATGAACATACGAGGTCTGACAATTAAGTTTGCGAACTTGATACTGTGTGCTTACATTGGCAGCACTGTACACACAGCTCTGTAAGATTTCATAACCTTGGTATATCAGTGTCTCACAGCTGTGTTCAAGCTAACGTGTGGCAGTGTCTTGCTGAATGGCATATTGTTGTTGCGTCCTTTTGTGTGACGCTGTGAGAATGTCTGAGTTTGAATTAGAGCAACAAACAAACATTAACATTCTTGTGAAACTTGGCAAGAGTGGAAGTGAAATCAGGGACATGTTAGTCCAAGTTTATGGGGATAATGCTGTGAAGAAAATGGCAGTGTACAAACGGAATAAACGTTTTTCTGAGGGGAGAGAATGCGCACTGATGAAGAGAGGTCAGGGCAACCAGTAATGAGCAGAACTGATGAAAACATTGAAAAAAATTCATCAAATTGTGCATCAAAATCATTGGCTGACTATGAGGCATAACAGACCAAGTAAACAGGACACTTGGTCCTGGTACTGGTAAAGAGGACGCTTGGTAGAGAAACAGGAAAATCTTAACTGAAAATTTTGGCATGAGAAAGGTGTGTGCAAAAATGGGCCCAAAGGAGCTCACCAGTGAACAAAAGCAAAGGAGAGTTGAAGTTTGCCAAGACCTGGAGAGGCAAGACGATGTTTTGGGTTGTGTTATCACTGGTGATGAAGCGTGGGTGTACCAATATGACCTGGAAACAAAGCATCAAAGTGCACAATGGAAGTCAGCCAATTCTCCATGACCAAAAAATTTCTGTCAGTCCAAATCAAGAGTCAAAACAATGTTAACATTTTTTGATATCAGAGAGATTATTCATTATGAATTTGTACCAACTGGACAAGCAGTTAACCAGGTTTACTATTTGGAAGTGCTGAGAAGGCTGTATGGAAAAGTTAGATGAAAACAACCTGAACTTTTTGCCAACAATTCCTGGCTCTTGCATCACGACAATGCACCAGCTCACATGGCACTGTCGGCGATAGAGTTTTTAGCCAGTAAACAAATACTATATTGGAACACCTTCCCCACTTACCTGACCTGGACTTTGACTTCTTTCTTTACCCAAAGATAAAGGAAATATTGAAAGGAAGACGTTTTGATGACATTCAGGACACCAAGTGTAATACAATGACAGCTCTCATGACCATTCCAGAAAAAGAGTTCCAAAATTGCTTTGAAGGGTGGACTAGGCACTGGCATCAATGCATAGCTTCCCAAGGGAAGTACTTCGAAGGTGACTATAGTGATATTCAGCAGTGAGGTATGTAGCACTTTTTCTAGGATGAGTTTATTGAACTTAATTGTCAGACCTTCGTATATTCATGACACAAGAATACACATGAGCACTGATAGTGCTTAAGACTGTAAAAAAAAAAAAAAAAAATGTAGGTGGGTCTGATACTCAGCAGAGGACGCTGGCTCACATCAACATAGTCTCTTAGTTGCCTTTGCAAGGAAGACTCTATGTTTAAAGAAAGGAAAGAATGGCAAAGCATCTAATTGAAATACTTGCTGCTTTGGCTCTAAAAACAGAAAGCTGGTAAGGATGTGGAAAAAAGGGAACCATGGTGCACTGTTGGTGGGAATGTAAATTGGTAGGGCCATTAAGGAAAATAGTATGGAAATTCCTCAAAAACTTAAAATTAGAGCTACCATATCATCCAACAACCCCACTGCTGTGTATATAGCCAAAGGAAATGAAATCACTATCTTGAAGAGATATCTACATCCCAATGTTCATTGCATCATTATTCACAATTGCTAAGATATGGAAACAACCTATGTGCCTGTCGAAGGATGGATGGGTAAAGAAAAAAATATACACACACATGTGTGCACACACACACACAACATATCTATATCATATAAACATATGTATACATATATACATATGTATGTATTATATATGATCTGTACGTATATATTGTGGATATAAAGGGATATTATTCAGTCATAAAATAGGAAATGTTGCCATTTGTGCAATATGTATGAATTTTGAGAGCATTATATTAAGTAAAGCAAATCAAACAGAGAAGTATTTACTGTATGATCTTACTTATATAGTGGAATCTAAAAAATTGACCAACTCACAGAAACAGAGAGTAGATTGGTGATTGTTATGGTGACTAGGGTGGGGGGATTGGGAGATGTTGATTCTAGAGTACAAGCATTCAGTTATAAGATTAATAAATTCCAGGGATTTAATGTGCACATAGTGGCTATAGTTAACAATACTGTGTTATATACTTGAAAGCTGCTATGAGAGTAGATCTTAAATATTATCACCATAACAACAACCCCCAAAATAAAGGTAATTATGTAAGGTGAAGAATTTGTTAGTTAACTTTATTGCAGTAAACATTTTGCAATATATACATGTATCAAATCATCAAAGTTGTACAACTTCACGTACACAATATTATACGTCAATTATATCTCAACAAACCTGGAAAAATCCACAACAATGAAACAGGGAGCAAAACACAGAGGAGTAGTAGGTAAATATTGAAGAAAGAAATAGGTAAACAGGGGAAAAAGCAGGCTACAAAACAGCACTGTTTTGTAGAGATCGAAGTACAGCATTGATCTCTCTTTTTTTAACTTATATGTACACTTAACATAAAAAATTCTAAAAGTACATAAACCAAAAAGTACATAAACCGAAAAATTCTAAAAGTACATAAACCAAAAATTTAAGTACATAAACTCATTATGTCTTAATGGTAGGATTTGGGGGTGGCCATTCATTTATTAACTTTCTGCTAACTATGTTCTGGTTATTCTGATCTGTATTTCTTATGATTTTAAAGAACAAATAAACAGCAATGTAAAGTGAACTGACCAAATGAAAATGAGTACAGTCCGTTTATTTTTATAATCTATAAAACAGAATCTTTTTATTATGTGCAGGGTTGTCTCAGGGAAAAGGAGAGAGTCTGTAGAATTCACACAAGTCAAATAGAAAGAGAGAAAGAGGTAGACTTACAAAGGCATTGCAAGTAGCAGAAAAGTTTTTATAAAACAATAAAACAATAAGAAAATGTTCTAATCAATGGAAAATTTGAAGTGTATTCTCAGTAGAAAACAGTGCATGAAGTGAGGGATGTCTGAGTTCAAGGAAGTCAGAGACAATTAACATAATCTTAAACACAGTAAGTTAGAACAGTCTAATTTTTGCAACCACCGATGCTTCTAGAGAGTTACTTGCAATAAATCGCAAATAATAAGTGACTTGAATAATAAATGATTTACTCATTTAATAAAAAAATGAATTGTTTACTCTCCGTCAGAAGAAACAAATCAATAGGATAATATGTTCTTTTCTCCTTTGTTGTTAGAGAAGAGAATGCATAGGGAAAGCATGGTGACTATAATTGGATGATGGAAATGAAGAAAATCAATGTCTAATACCTTTGTAACTTCCCTGTCTTGGGTAGCATTTCTTAATGGGTAGTGACTAGACCACGTGCATCAGAGATAACTTGAGAAATTTGACCTCTGACCACCAAACCAAACTCTGGAGTCAAAGAGGCATCTGTATTTTCAATAAATGCCCAAGGTAAATTCGATGTGCACTGAAGTTTGAGAACATCTGATATGAACTGTGGGCTAAAATTCACCAAAGATTAGCAAAGTGATAAATTTCACACTTCTGTTTAAGCAAAGGGCTTCTTTCTTTAACTGAAAATTAGTTTACTATGTAAACTTCCTGAAGAGAAGAATGTGCCGATATATCACAAAAAGAACAATGAGTTTATACTGCTGCACATGTATTCAGACATTTTGTGATATGCCTCTAGGTCATTTTCATTCAAATTGTTTTATATATTCTGAATTAATATGTGAACTGGGAAAAACCTTAAAATACCTTGTTCTCATTTGCATAACTGATAGAAATAAAACATTCTTGTTAATCACTGAGGCATATGTAGTATGTTTCAGCTGATTGATTTTGTTTTAATGTGATCTCTATTTTTTCTCCACTCCATAGAGAGTCATGGTTGAAACAGAAAGGCATTCACCGAGATATTTATGTCCTTTAGTTATTGTATCCAAAGATAAATTCTTTTTTTTGTAGAGTTTTTGTTTTCTTGTTTTTTTCCTGTGACATTTCTAAAAGGCATCACTTCAACTTAATATGCTCTAGAAATTTTAAGAAGCCAAAAAAGAAAAAAGAAAAAAACAAAACAAAAGGAAGAACTCACATGACAAATATTATGGGAACATCAGAGGGAACCTTCCAGCTTCATGATTAGGGATTTGCTTTTCCACAGTGGGGATATTTCCAAACTCCTCTGAGGATCTATAAGACATTTTTCTAGAGCACCCTCTTTTAGAAATGGCCTTGTGTGTTCCATTGAAGGTAAGCCTGTTACTTTAGATAATCACTTTTTTTTTGTATCTTTGACTTATGAAATGTAAATAATCACTTAAGTATACATATTTACTATTCCAGAAATTTCTTGAGCCTTCTATATATCAGCTACATCAGTTCACAAAATTCACATATTCCTTAGTATATATTTTTCTCTCTTTAAAAACAAAACCAGGATGTTGAGGAAAACAAAATGTCATTATGTAGAAATAAGACATTAGTAGTTTAAGTTAGTCCCTGGAGGATTGTATCAGTCAATATGGGCTCTGTTATGCTATGGTAACAGAAAAACACCTACTATCAGAGTCTGAAAACAACTGAGATTTATTGCTTGCTGATGACAGAGAGCCATTGAGTTATATTCAGCTCAGGATCCTGGGTGTCAGAGAAGCCACTATCGGGAACATTGTTTGGCCCCATGGCAGGGAGAAGGAAATCGCAATACAAATCGTGCATTGGATCTTAAAGTTTCCTACCAGAAGTGATGAGTATCATTGGACAAAGCAAGTCACATGGCCATCCAACCACATGGGCAGGGAAGTGCGATGACCCCATATGCCGAAGAGAACCACAAATATTTGATAAATAGCATGATGACTACCCCAGGATTTTGGCTTACTGAGCATTTGTATGATATTTTCCTTTCTTCTTATTCAGATATCAAAATTATCTTTCATATTTGGCTTCTGAAATGCAATGCAAAAGTGTTAGGCTTTGATAAACTTTAATGGTATTAGTGAAGATTAATAAACTTAAATCATCAACACTATTTGCCAATAGCTGGTTTAGGAGAGTAAAAGACTTGCTAGATCATATTCCATTTTAATAGCTGTGGAGGTTACTGTAATGAGGAGAGGATCATCATGAAATCCCCTAGGCCTTTGGTAAAACAAGGAAAGCGTAAAAGTAGATTACTGGAACCAATGCCAATATTTCCGACTTCATAATTTTGCCCACATTCCTATGTCACTTGTCTTGTAATTCTTGTATGAAAATAAAACATTTTTTATTGTGTTAAATATATATTTGAAGAGGGGGAGGGAGCTAGCGCTAGGGTGTTAGTAATGAAAATTTAAACTGTTAAAACGATGTGAAGAAAAAGGAACAATATTGACCTGTAGAATTTACTATGCTGCATTGGCAACTTACGTAAGGGTTTTCTGTGCCAAATGTATTATATTTGTCTTTCCGAACCCTTCTTCATCCTTCCCTACCTTTCTGTAGACTCTGGAAGGCCAAAATGTGTGGCTCCCTTTCCCTTTGGCTTTCTGAGTTTCGACAGTGGAGGCACCATCAAGAGATGAGAAAGGGGAAGAGTGAGATTTGGGGTATTTAATCCCCAGTTCACTCTGTGCCAGGTCTTCACAGGGTGGCTTCATCCATTTGCTAAAGGCTCCAGCTCCTATCATGTGGCCCTGTCTATGGAGGCATGCTTTCAAGGTCCCAACGGCATTCCTTAACCTTTCTCTTTCAGGCCTGTGGTAGTAGGACTTCCTCCTCTTGCTACCCCTGGAGTACTGCAATATCCCTTGTTTGTTTCTCAGACCTTGTCATATCTTTATAAATAGTTTTCCTTATTTATCTCTCACAAGCTGTTTATCTCTCATCCGATCTGTTTCCTACCAGAGGCCTGACTGATTCAGGTGCTATGACATATGTTTAGGTCCATTGCCAATAATCCAAAACTATTAGCTTACAAAGGTCTTGGCAGAAGCTAATCTCCATTAAGATTTCATATTTACTTTTTATAATAGTAAAGAAAAAGTGTTACTATTATATAAAGTTTAGTTTAAGTCCTGACTTTATCAAATTAAAAAAAATGTTTGAAATCTTTTCAATTGCATGTTGTTGCTATGGATAATTTGTTCAAAAGCTTCTGAGGTACTGTAGAGTGGGCTTTTTATTATGTTAAGAACAGAAAGCAGGACTAAGTGTTAATAAAATTCCAAGTTGAGAACCTTGGTAACTATACTCCATTGTTGATTACTGCTGAAAGACACAAATACAAGACCTAGGAATGAAATAAGTGGCAAGAGTGTCAACCAACCTGTCAATCAATCATTAAGTATTTACTTCTCTAAAACCTCCCATGCTCCCAATCCACTAATCCTATTGATTTATCCAATACTTTTTCACATTTTGTTCATTCTATTATCTTTTATATTGATTTTTATTACTCTATTGACCCTGTTACACATAATAACTGCAATAGTACTTGGTCTTTTGTTGCATTGTTTTCCTCCTTAGTCTGATGCCCCATTCACCAAAGAGAGAGCTGTTTCATGCACAAAAGAGGAGAGTATATTCTCATTATAACCCTGTGAATCGTGAAGGAAGGTCAAGGGACAGATATACCTATAAGCTTGCCTTCCAGCAACCAGTCTACATTGTTTGTCTTCTATTACCTTCTCATTCTATGTTAATTTTATTAGTCCTGTGCAGATATCTTGAAATGAAATGGAATGACAATCGGGCAACAAACTTCATGCTTCAGATCATTAGAACTTTTGTGGGGAACTCCTGTTTTTTTATTTCAATTAGTATTTCTTTAGACTTGGAAGATGAGGAATTGTAGCTTTGTTAATTTAGGAGTTTTCTTGGCAGCCAAACTCAAAACGCTTCTTCTTAGGCACCATATCCCTATCAGAGATGTGATAGCTGTTATTCTTAGGTTATATAGTTCTAAAACTTCTAGAACATCAGATTATAAAACATAGTTAAAGTGACTTGCAATAAACAAGAATTGAATTACTTTACAATACAATTAAAAAGTTTCCCCTTTAATTCATAGCCTTTAATGCTATGCCCTGTAGAATTTGGTCTCTAGCAACTATTTCTTTAGCAATTTGTCTTAATATTTATGTATTGAATGTTCCCTCTATGTTCTTTACTATAAAATAAATCTATATGTGATATGTTCCTTTTCCCCCAAAATTAAATCTGACAGAAAAGATGGGCATTTATAAAGGGGGGTAATTTTATTTTTTTAAATGAATGAATGAGGAAAGAAAAACTGTAGAGGTCATATTGGCTCGAGAGAGAGTATAAAGTGGTCAAAGCTATCCACAGAATGGTCTTTGTAGATTAGACCAACGGTTTTCTTTTCCTTCTTTTTCTTTTTTTCTTTTGTACAAATGTTTCATTTGCATAGGAAGAAAAGACCAATAAATATTTCAAAAAGATAAGGGAGAATGGATATCCATCTAAGGTATGAAAGGGAGTAGAGAATAAAATCAAGTTGGGTACAAATGATGGATTAGAGAAGGGAGAAAAGAGAAACATTTATATCTTCTCATTTGAAGAAAATGAGATGACAATTTTGAACCAGCGAACAGAAGAGAATAAAGCATTTATGAGAATATTAAAACAGAAGATCTCCATCTTGATAGAAACCAAATTCAGGAATCAAAAATGGCATTTCTCAAGTCACTAATCAAGATTTCACTATTCACCTTTAGAAATGTATCTTAAATCTGTTCCCTCCTTTTTATCAGTACAATCTTAGGCTTAATGAGGTATGTCTCCTCTTGCTGGATCATAAAACCTTACATAAGGGGGCCATTTGTTTCTATCTGTTTTTCTGGCTTGGCACAATACCTGACATATAGAAGATTTGCAAATGATATGTGTGGAATGAGTAAGAAAGAAAAGAGATTTAGAGACCAGTCTCTATATCTAGTTGCCTAGATGTTAGTATGGAGAATGGTAGCTGAGAAGGGAGGAAAGGGATTTTAGCTTGTTTGTTGTAATTTAGGAAGTCTGTCTGTAATATCATGTATTATATATTTTCCCAATTCTCAATTTTATGCAATGATGCCTTTCCACCAAACTATCCTACTTCTTACCGTTTCCACCTCTTTGCAACCCACTGGTTTTTCAGAGAGATGGTAGCCATTTTGAATGGCTTTTTTACTTCTTACCATTTCCTACTTCTTACCTTTTTCTACTTCTTAACTTTCCCTACCACTTACCTTTTCCACATCTTTACAACTCACTGCTTTTTCAGAGAAAGACTAGCCATTTTGAATGCTAAAAAGTTATGTCTAAGAATGCTAAATAGTTATGTCTAGACTTTCTGACACTAGATTTTTTCAAGAGAACTCAAGATAGCGATATAAAAAATGTGTATTTTTATTGGGTAATATAGTGTCATTCCCCAGCTGGTCCAATTCTCTCTAGAAATTAAAACAAGATTTCGTACAACATTCACTTTCTATGAGTGGAGTTGTGTTTAATGTTCAGTATATTTGGCTCATAATAAATTGAAAATATAGTTAAGCTGAATTAACATCTCTTTTATCTGCAATGTTCTATTATGGAAATTAATCAGAATTAAATACAAACATCAGAATCCTTTATGTTAAAAGTACAATTAATATAGTCAGAGTGTATCTTATAAGAACATTTTTCTATTCTAATTTCATGATTAATGTGACCATAAATGCAAAGATAATGGAGACAGAATTCAGGTCTGAATTCAAACTGTGTTTTATTAGTTCTGAAGCTTCAATCCCGTTAACTCATGTGAACAAACTTACTGGTTGTACTTTTAAATTGCCAAAAAATCAATCACAGTTAAGCTGAACTGGAAACTATTATATTTGCCTTTCTGAGCAGTGACAGGGAAAGTTTTACTGTGTGAGTCTTCCATCATCAGCTCCTCTTCTTTTTCTTGAAACTGCCATTGAAATGTTCCAATTTCATGTGAAATAGTAAATATTTTGTTATTTTAAAAATTAAATTGATGTTAATTAAGACAGAATAAGTTATTGAAATCCAATACAATTTCAGCTCAAATATTGTTTTCAATATCAAAGTGGGTGGTAAGTAAAATTCAATTAATATATTTCAAGAAGTTTGACCCGTAACTAAATTATCTTCCTCCCAGTACTTGTATCTTTTCAAAAGGATGTCAAAACATTTTTATACCTTCTTTGTCATCATTAAAGATCTATATCATATCTCATCTGTGTCACCTTTTGACCTTTCACAGGCAGAGTTAATCACCCTTTTCCTATGACCCTACAGTATTTTGTATGAGTATGTTACATTAACATTATAGTATATTCACATTATATTATGTACTATACTGATATCATAATACATTCCCATTATATTATGGTTATTTGATTACATGCCTGTCTGGGTGTTCATACACTGGATTCTGAGAGCAGATTTTAACCACTTGTGTTTTCCTATGACCTACATGTTTAAGGATGGGGGAAGGAGTGTGTGAGTGAGAGCTATAGTTCAAAGGAAAAAAAAATGTATCAAATATTTCGAAGCAAGAGACTGGACACTTTTCTATTTTGCTTTTGGGGAGAAATCAGCCTAAATTAGAATTCAGTTTGGATAAAACATTTGATAACCCATTTAAGATGATTGAACTTCTGTTTATTACATAAAATTGCATCTATAAATGTCAGTTTTCCAGCTACAGGGCCTTTTTGGAAGAGTCGCAAAATATACTGCAAGGAGCTTCCATGAAGTGGCAGAAAGAACATAATTGGTCTTTTTATTTCTAACTTCAGAGATTCTTCTCCAGACCTACAAAACAGTTGTTAAGCTACAAATGTTTGTCGTTGTTAAATGTCATAATCAAGGGTCGCATTGCTAGAAGTTCCATGTAATTTTAATATTGGCTAAGATATTAAAATTGTGTTTATTTCTGCCAAACAATAGTTTTATAAATTTGTCATTTCCAGTTGTTTAAGGGATTTGATTTATAATCTGGCTTTGATTGATTTTACCTTCTCTTTTTTCCTCCCTCTCTTCTTCCTTTCTTCAATATTTTCTGTGCCAGACACTAGGCAGTGCAGAGAAATTAATTTGGGGTTTAACCCAGTTAAGGAAGACATTAGGCAGGGTAGGCCAACTCTTAGATGACTAACAATGATTCCTCCTGACTCATAGCCATCATGTCCTTGTGTAATCTCTTTCCCTTGCGTAATCTCTTTCCCTTACGTGTGTGGTAAACTTATCGACTTGCTTCTAATGTGATAGATATTATGGGATGTCACTTCTGAGATTGGGTTATAAAAAGACTGGCTTCTTGGAGGTTCTTTCTTTTTCTTGGGTCACTTGTGCTGGGCTAAGCAAGTTGTCATGTTATAAGAAGCCCATTGGAGAGGGCCACTAGTACAGTTGACACCTTGACCATAACCTAAATAGGGACGTTGGGCCAGAGCCATCAGTTGAGTCAGCCCTCAGTTCCTGACCTAAAGCAGCTATGAGAAAGATGAAAATTTATTGTTTTAAGCTCTTAAGTTTTAGGCAATCTGTGGCCTAGAAATAGATCACAAATATTATATTAAATGTAAACAAACCCATTTGTTATAATAGTACGCTAAAGTCCTTTGTAGAATAATATGGGATAACAAAAGAAGTCAAATCTATTTAGGATCTAGTGACATCAGAAGTCTTTTGAGTTCAAACTTGAAAGATAAGGAGATTTCCTCCAGGAAATTGGTGTTAGGATGAGAGGTAAATTATTCCAGGAAAGGGGCATTGTGTGAATAGAGGCTCTGAGATGTGAAACAGTATGGCGCATTAAGGAAACTGTAAGTACTTCGTCATCCTTGTGTACTACGCCAGAACATACTTGTGGGATGCAATATGGAGTACACGTCTTGTATGCCATGCTAGCAAGCTTGAATTTAATCCTATGAGCCCTGTGATGATAAATAGAAAATACAGCCATTGCCGATCACCCACCTCACTCACATGGCCAGCACTCCAACCAGGCAGTGCCTTCTTAGCTCAAGCCTGCCAGCAGCCTCAGAGTCTCTTCCTGTAATGTGCTCCAGGCAGCTGTTATCAGTCAACCAGCATTGGAATGAAAGGTACATTTGAGCATTTGAGAGTTGCAAAAAAAAAACTACCTAAAATTACACACATACACACACACACACTGTAGGAAACCACTCTCCTGCTCTCCTGCCTTGGGAATTCCTCACTCAGATTTCTTCCTGGTAGTTTTTGGGAATCAGACATATATATCTAACTCAATGTGAGCAATCTGAAGATATATCTAAGTCATCTTTATAGGTGCTTCAGGGGGTTGCAAAAGCAGTGATTCAATATATATTTGTTGAATAAAACTGAATATCTTGTTGCACCCTATCTACGATATCTTCAATTTCTTGCTTCTCTCTAGTTTTCAACTCAAATGCATGAATTCAGGTACAATTGAGCACCATGGTAGCTGCTCCAGTAAGGTTAAGAAGCCACAAAGAACAGATTGAGAAATGAAAAAGTGGAAGCATTTTAGTGGTGGTGGAAATAGTAATAAACTAGTTTTGTGTGAGAACTTGAAAATTAGTTTTTACCATTCATTTCTACTCTAAATCCAAAGAATTCTTTGCATTATTGTAAATTTCTAGCATTTCAAGGTTTTCAGTTGAAAAAGGTAGGGAATATTGGCTTATTGAATATCCCCATATAATGTTATCAGTTATTCAAAGTTCCATATAATTAGTTTACCACTACATATTAAAGAATCATTAAAGGGAAGTGGACCGCATCCACCAAAGAACGATGTTTCTTTTCTTTTTCTTTTTTTTCAGTTCATTTTTCAATTTTAATTTTTCAGTTGCAGTTGACTTTTTTAAATTAAAATTTATTGGGGTGACAATGGTTAGTAAAGTTGCATAGGTTTCAAGTGTACCTTTCTATAATACATCATCTATATATCACATTGTGTGGTCACCACCCAGAGTCAATTCTCCTTCCGTCAACATATATGTGATCCCCTTTACCCTCATCTACCACCCCCCACCCCCCTTACCCTCTGGTAACCACGAAACTCTTGTCTGTGTCTATGAGGTTTTGTTTCTTTCTTTATTTGTCTTGTTCCTTTGTTGCTTTCAGTTTTATATCCCACATATGAATGAAGTCATATGGTTCTTGACTTTCTCTGTGTAACTTATTTCACTTAGCGTAATAATCTCAAGATCCATCCATGTTGTTGCAAATAGCAGTATTTTATTACTGTCTTTTCTTATGGCAGAGTAGTATTCCATTGTGTATATATACCACATCTTCTTTATTCTCGATGCAACTTTTTCATCTGATTCATAATCTAAAGGGATATGTTTGAAACTAATACACTGCCCTTAGTCCATAATGGAAAGAACAAAGAACTTTATTATTACCTATCACATTTTTGCTTTAAAACTTAAATTTCCTGTGAGGTTTTGGGAAGCAAAACATCCAGAATAGACAATGTATTTTTTTTTTTTTAAAGGTAATACTTTTATTAGAAAGGACAAATAGGTAAGAACAAAGAGAAAAATAAATATAAAAAAATGTTGGGGGTGGCTGGATGGCTCAGTTGTTAGAGCATGAGCTCTGAATAATAGGGTTGCCTGTTCAATTCCCGCATGGGTTGATGGGCTGCGCCCCCTGCAACTAAGACTGAAAACGGAAACTGGACTTAGAGCTAAGCTGCTCTCTCCACAACTAGATTGAAGTACAACAACTTGGAGCTGATGGGCCCTGGAGGAACACACCGTTCCCCAATATTCCCCAGTAAAATTTTTATAAAACATATATGAAGATTAAGTTAAAGAAGTTAGAGAGAGACAAAATATGTAAAAGGAAACCAGACAGATAAATTGATGTAGGTAGAAATAAATTAGAAATAATTATTATAGCATATTTCATAAGTAAATTCTATGAGTGATATATTAATTATTATTTTTTATTAAATTTATTGGGGTGACAATTGTTAGTAAAATTACATAGATTTCAGGTGTACAATTCTGTAATACATCATCTATAAATCCCATTGTGTGTTCATCACCCAGAGTCCAATGTATTCTTAATGCACAGTGTCCTTGCAGTGTGTTCTGCCAGCTTGCAGAGGCAGGATAATAGCAGAATACTATTTATTTCTATCTCATTTTTCGTTAAACAGATACAAGGGCTAAGCCAACATTAAAAACATACTGAACTGTTAAGATGAGTTATTTAGAATCGTACTGTTTCCATTTTCCAGTTCTATGATACAATTGTCAAAAAAAGTATGTAAGTAAACAGTGTGCTTTATGTTAACCAAAGTTATATAGTCAGTTAGAAAGTTAAGGCACGTTTTCTCCGGATACCTGTTCATGTTGCTAGGGTTGCCTTTTGATTACAATGATAACAGAACAAAACTAGGATGTACTAATAGTTTACTACTGAAAACCACTTTACATTTTCCCTATAAACAGTAGATACTAATTTCATTGGTGTACAGATGAGGGAACACATCCTTGAAAAATTCAAGAAAGTTGTGAAAAGTTATTCACAAGTGAAATAAGTGGTTTTAAATGCACATCTGATTCCAAAGCATGTGTTCCATCTACTATAACCAATGACAATTGCATTTGATTCTACCATGACCCCGATGAAAAGCAGAGTCGAGCTTTGTAATAGCCTCACTGCTCTGATTAGAGTCAAATAAATCACCCATTTTCGAGTCAATTGAGGTCGATGACTGAAAAGTCCACTGCATTGCCAAATAGCTGATAAGGTCCAGTTGTGCTGATCAGAGGACTTTCTCAGCCATTAACCATTGTGATGAACCAGAGAATTGATTAGATATGAAAATAACCTAACTTTGGAAAATGTAAACACTTTTAAACCACCTCATATTTTCTTCCCTTTACGGAGAAGCAGCTGTTCTGCTTTATTAACAAAAGGGTGAAGGCAGACAAGATCCCATGTTTCCCTTACTTGTTATTCACATTGTTGTTTTCTTAAACACTTTTCTCAAAGATTGCCCAAAGAATCCTCTCAAATATCAGAAACCCTTGTTCCTGATCCAGAGATGAAATATAAAAACCAAATAGAAAGCTGTTTTGTTTATTGTTCTGTGAAATTACGTTATTAGGAGAAGCATCATTTTAAATTAGGAAGTGATGCATGGCTATAACTGGTTTCAACCTGTTACCTTTTTATGATAAAGGAATATTTTGCCATGTTAAAAGCATCCTGGGGAAATGATGGCATGTTTTATGCTGTTCCTGTACTGCGTGTACCTGACCATATTACAGACACAGAGCCAGTGCAAAGGAAGCACAGATGTGACATTGTTTGCAGAAATGTAGAATACGGTCTAGAATGTATTATTATGATAATTATCTTGGATTTGTTTTCCATTCACTTAAAATTTATGGAATAGGATCATAGTACATTTGGCAAGAAGGCAACTTTAGGAATGAAATTCAAAACTCAGGCTTTAAGAATGAGACAACCCTTTTCAAAATTTCTGTCACTTACTAGTTATATGAGTTTCAGTCAATGAGTTAATGTTTACAAATCAACAGCCTCAGTTTCCTCATATGGAAAAATGAAGGTTATTACCGCAGAGAGTTATGGTGAGGATTAAGGAGAGAATATACATCAAATGCAAAGTACATACATAGCTGATGTTCCAAAAGTGATAGTAGCTCTGTGCTTGAGTGGTAAAACGACTTTATTCATTTGCAGTGGCCTCTATATCTCTTAAGGAACATGTATGATGACAGGCGGACTAGAGAACTTACAAAAAATCCTTCAGGTTTCTGGCTCTCTACCATGTTTCCACAAAAATAAGACCTAACCGGAAAATAAGCCCTAGCATGATTTTGCAGGATGACATCCCCTGAACATAAGCCCTAATGCATCTTTGGAGAAAACCTCAATGTAAGACCTGGTTTAATCTTCAGGGAGACGTGGTACTTATAGCAGAGCTCTGAAAAGAAAGGAGCTCTTAATGAGTTTGTCTTCTCTGGACTACATCTTTTGGTGTTTTAATATTTTTGTATCCCTTGAGTATCTAGCACAGTGTCTGGCATATCGGAAGGATTGATGTGTAGTTTTAAAATGAAAAATAAAAAAAGAATAAATAGGAAAGGATGAGATTCCTTTAACATTCAAAGCATTTAAGAGATAAGGAACCAGAGAGCAGGTTTTCTAAAATGCCTCTGAAGTGCAAAGTGCCAGTCTTCATTTACTTCTCATGATATGTGACAGCCAAAAAGACTGCTGATAGAAAACGCTGTTCTTGACCCCACTCCCTTCTAGACAGAGCATACTTTGACATATCACTGAAAGCCTTTGCTAGTTAATATTGTTGGGCTGGATGATGGCATGGGACCGACTCTAAACTCCCTTGCTGATGTCCTTTGTCCTCAAATCCTGGGATTGAATGAACTGACGCTCCATTTTGTAGCTCTGTCAACCATGCAGTATTGTTCTCAGAGCTTCACCCAGTTTTTATTCGGCATTTACTGAGGCTGCACGACATAACACAGTCTGTGTTAAAACAAGAGGCATTCACTCTACACTTCAGCCATGGTGAATTTCTTTCCTGTTTCCTGATCATACTCTACCTCACCACCAAACCTTTACACACTGTTTTTCTCCTTCCATTCATCCTATAAACATCACATCAAATATCTTGTCTTCCAAGAAAACTCTTGAACCCTTTAATTCCGTTGTAAGGGTTCTCCTCATATGATCTCATAACACTTTACTATTCATAGCATATATGATGTAATACAGTAATCATTATATATACTAGTCAGTGTTCCCAACTAGATACAAAGGCTCTTGATTGTGGAAACTGTGCTTTTTTTAAAAAAAAATTGTATAATCAGCCATGGGTATAGTATCTTGCTTACAGCAGGTGCTCAGCATATATTTGTTGAATAAATGGATGAATGAATGAGATGAAAATTTAATGTCATTGCCCTCTGCAAGGATACTAATATTGCAGAGAGAGCTAGAGTGAGAGAGCTAGAGAAAGGATACCTTTGGAAAGAAAATTATAGCAAAATGTAATCAGAGTTCCAATAAAAAATCTGAACTTCATACTGTTAAGTCATAGGGGGAAGAAGGGAAGAATTTACGTCTGAGCTGGATCTTGATTCTTAAACAGGAGTTTGACAGGTAGCTGATGGTCTGTGCACTTCTTGTGTCTCTTATAGAAACACAAATGCTCCAGGCATGAAAGGAAGGAACACATGCTTGGTGCAATTTCCCTTCATTCAGATACCCTCAGATTATATCTACTGAGCCTCATCCTGTCGCATGGGACTTAAACAGCCGTTTAAGCCATGTGCCTCTCAGAAGCAGCCTCTCTCTACCCTCATCTTTTACAAACATGGCAAAGGATAAAAACATCACAATTATACTGCACATTTAAAAGCTTCTATTGACTGTGCTTTCTTCAAACTAACAAACAACAAAATGAAACAAAACACTCTTTGGAATTGTTTTTCCAGCAATGGTTGGTAGACTTGTGCTACTCCATGCAAAATATTTCCCACCTTTCCCACCTTCCAAATTAATACCATTGTAAATATAACTGCTGATTCACTGAACTTACAGTTTTATTTAAAAACATCAACAGAAAAGTTACTTATTTTTCAGATATATGAGATCAGTTCTGGCATTACAAGTCCCATGTATATTTGAAATTACAGTGTTTTTTAATCAACTAGGCAGTTATTCATCTTCCACAAATACAGAATAAATAGAATTTATTCTTAGATTTCAGGATTGTCACCTACCTGATTTTTAATACATCTCATACACTGTTATAATTTCCATCGGAATTTAATGTACAGTTGTGGTCATTTTTCACAGTTAAATTTTATTTCTATTTTTAAATTTATTTTTTAAACATGTTCTATTTTATTTATTTTTCACAGTTAAATTTTAAAAATTAAGATTGGATAATTTCAATCCCTGAATTGTTAACTTTTTTGGTGTATTGTCTATCTTGCTAGCTAGTTAACCATCTACTATTTTATACAAATAAATATTCACATGTTTTAAGATGAACTATATGTTTCACATATAGCCATATAAATGTAGGCATTTTTATTTTGGGAGGAAGTTTTATCTAGATTTTTTAAAAAGTTTATTGATAGGATAAATTACTATTATTTATTATAGAATATGTTTGTATTAATTTTTCATTTGACCTTCATACAGCAAAAAGAATTTTGTTTTAAGTAGTTGATTTCAGTGATACAGTTCAAAATACCTTCAATGTGTTCAACTTCAAAACAAATGACTATCTCCTCTGAAGCAAAGAAAATTATAGTTATAGATGAATTCAATCTTGAAATGAAAATATGGCTAAAGTGGATCTCCAAAAGAAACAGCCTGAGTAAGCATTTCAAAATGGATGTAATTTATCTACATTTAACAATAACAAAAAAAACATAATCAGATGCTAAAGAAATCATTCTTTAAAGGAGTTCCCATTTTGACTTCTCTGGGCAGCCGTCATGTTGTGAAAACACATTTGATTAGCATAGGTTGTAGGTAGCTGGTGCACTGAGCATTAAGACATTACTCCTTGGAGACGATGTCTTAGTAGATAAGATCTCTGATTTTATTGTTCTGAATCATTAAACACAATGTTCCTTTTGATTTGAGTCTGACTAGAAAAATATCTAACCCCCATTCCAAAAAATAAGACAATAAAAAGGCTATAATGTTGGATATCACCCATAGCAATGTGATCACATGATGGGAATGTTCCAGGTCATGATAAAAGGAAAAGAGCTGCAACATGGCGTAATATTGAGAGCATATTCAATAGTTTCTTTCACATAGTAAACTCTATATGAGTTTTTTTTTTCATTATAAAGTACAGACTGTAAAGGCATTTAAAGAAAGAAAAGTTGTGAGAGTTAAAGGGCTTGAAATAATATAGTAATCATATATTAATCAAACACATCAGGGCCACTGCAGTATGCTAGAAAATTTAAAAATAAAAATCCATTGAATAGCTATGACACGTGAAACATTAAACATGTTATGTTATTTTCTACTCACTACAGGTCTCTAAAGTGATATTATTACCTTTATTTTACAAAGGGAAAAAAATGGAGAAATTCATTAATCTAACATCAAAGAACCAGTATGTGATGGGAGGGTTTCAAAAGAAGTGCCAGGACCTGACCCTTTAACTATTGCAGTCCAGTGCCTCTTGGGTAATCCCAGCCTTTGCAGGTGGAATTTATTCACATGAGTATAGGTAAATATAGTGCTAAAGAGAAATCTAGCCTGCTTGTAATAACGGAGATACCAGATGAGATTATGGCACAAAAATATAGTTATTAATGTGATGTATTAAAATGACATGGATTTAAGTGTCAGTTGTTTATTGCTCCATAAGATACTACCCCAAAATGTTGTGGCTTCAAAGCAACTACCATTAACTTAGTTCATAATTCTTCTGGGCAGTTCTTTCGATCATACCTGGACTCTGCTGATAGGTCTGGGCTTGATTATACATTTGCTGTCAGTTGGTGTGTGAAGTGGGGGTTGACCAGTCCCAGATGGTACCACCTTCATATCTGACAATTAGCTGGCTACGTATTGGCTGAGGGGTCTTGGTTCTCTTATAGTTGGTCTCTTCTCCAGCAAGCTAGCCTGGGCTTATTCACATGGTGGCAGCAATCCAAGAAAGGGTTCTGAAGATCTATAGGCAGGATTTGCACAACTTCACTTGCTTAAGCTTCTTTTAAACAAAGTAACTTTTAAGTCCAGCCCAGTTTCAGTGGTGGGACAAGACATTCCTCTTCTTGATGAGAGGAGCTAAAAAGTATTGTTGCCCTTTTTACAATCTGTTTATATGAAATTGATACTACCAAGTGGCTTAATTTTCTTGTAAATTAGCATGGCAGACTATGTAGGAAAAAGGAAAGCAATCAATGAAAATTAGTGGCCGGAGTCCATGGGACCCGCTTTAACACTGTTGCCAGACACAAGGGAAACACAGTGGCTCAGGCACTTCATGATGTTTCCATTGAAATCGAACTTGATAAATAGGACAGTTCATGCACCTGTTTCTCAAATTAATGGTTGGAAGACAGGAGGAAAAACAAAATATACTATGTAATTTCTGTGAATTATATCCTAAAAAGGAGAAAATAACTAAATATTCTACATCTTCTTTGCCCAACCCAAGAAGAACCACAATTAAGAACTTAAATTTTGGTCAAGTGAAATTAATCCTCTAAAACAGATACCCTATGTTTAAAAAAAAAAAAAAAAAAAACAGAGTGGAAGAAAATGAAGTATTGCCTAATTCAGCTTTCTTTACATGTGACTCTTTTATAAATATCTATAATTATCATAAGATTTATCCTCTCTTAAAATTGTCTTGAGGAAATTTAAACCTTGTCACTAGTTATTCTGGAAATTCTATTCTAAATAGTACGTCACCTAATTTAATGATAGGTAGCATCATTAATTGATTTAATTGTCAAAATACATATGTAATTCTGTAAACATAGCTGAAACACCAAAAAGGGCGTTCACTGGGAGTTCAGTTTTGTGGATACATTTCCTTTTGAAAAAAAAAATTTCAAGTCATTGACGTTCACTTATTTTCTTTCTTTTCCAGTGTCTAAGAATAATTTGGAAGAAATGAGTTTGTTCTGACATACAAAGTCTTAGTATATTTTCTTAATATTTCAGGGTATATTCCCTTTCAAACTTCACTCAGAAAGGGAATATTTTACAAAAATTTTATAGATGGCTATTCATCTCCAAATATTCTGTAAGTTCTGTTCTTTTCTAAAATCGTAATAATAATCTTTACTTCATAGCGATCAGGAAAGTTGTAACAGAAGAAAAGACATTTTATATCTGCCATGAGAAATCTTAAATTGTAATTTGACGATGTATACTACCGAGAACTGTGTCATCTTCAACCATTCCAGAATCTTTGAAATATGTTTAGTCTTTTTCAAGCATTAATGCCTCAGAATCTTAAGTCACAAAGATATCAGTGCCTAGTCTACCCTTCAAAGCAGTTTTGGAACTCCTTTTCTGTAATGGCCATCAGAGTTGTTGCCATATTATCCTTGATGTCCCGAATGTCATCAAAATGCCTTCTTTTCAATATTTCCTTTATCTTTGGGAAAAGAAAGAAGTCATTGGGGGCCAGATCAGGTGAGTAAGGAGGGTGTTCCAATACAGTTATTTGTTTACTGGCTAAAAACTCCCTCACAGACAGTGCCGTGTGAGCTAGTGCATTGTTGTGATGCAAGGACCATGAATTGTTGGTGAAAATTTCTGGTCGATTTCCTCTAACTTTTTCTTGCAGCCTTTTCAGGACTTCCAAATAGTAAACTTGGTTAACTGTTTGTCCATTTGGTACAAATTCGTAATGAATAATCCTTCTTATATCAAAAAAGGTTAGCAACATTGTTGCAACAAGTTCACAAACTTAATTTCTTTATGGATAAGTGTTCTCAGATTTTTTTTGGTAGATCAAAAGCACAATGAGATACCACCTCACACCTGTTTGAATGGCTATAATTAGCAAAACAAGTAATAATAAGCGTTGGTGGAGAGGCTGTGGAGAAAAAGGAACACTCATACACTATTGGTGGGAATGCAGATTGGTGCAGCCGCTATGGAAGGCAGTGTGGAGGTTCCTCAAAAAATTAAGAATAAAATTACCATGTGACCCAGCAATACCTCTTCTGGGTATCTACCCCAAAATCTGAAAACATTTTTGTGTATTTTAAAATTTCCTTACTAATCATGAAGTCCAAAGAACAGGAAAGATACGGGAACATCGTGTCAGAATATTTGTGTTTCTCTCTCATTCTTGGAATCACTGAAATGGGCTAGCATCTCACTTTTTGATGGTGATGCTTCTCTAATTCTCTTCCTTTCTTGGGATGAATAATGAGAACATGGAAGCATTTGTTCACTAATTATGTAATTTTATGGCTACATCTCTGCTATCCCCTCAACTAATACTATCTGTCCTCTTGAAAATCTTACATAAATGACTTTATACAGAGCAACCCTGTGGTAACATGGTAAATTTTTTCTCTGTTTTTGAAACCTTACTTTTTAGTTCAAAGTTTATAGCTCAGTCTCTAATTCATCTTTGCAGACCAATTCCAGATTTCAACTTTAGCTCATTATTTGGTACACTTCACTATAATTCTCTTCTTATGTTTACATCTCTCTCTGTGAGTTATTCATCTCTATATAACCAAAGCCTAAAAGCATGTTGGTTTTCATAGTGCTTTCTATTAATGGAATGGAACCGAACTCCACTGAACTACAGCCACTCTAAATAGAGTTTGGTTTAACCTACGCCATTGACTTGAGATTTCCCTCCCTTCCCTTTCATTCTATGCCCTAAAAAATCAGGGACAATATGGCCTCGCTAGAGTCCTTCACAGACTAACTGTTTTCACAACTGACTTCTTTTAATCATGTCATATCAGTGTGTAATTGAAAAAGTCTGTTTATCTGAACCTTTACTATATTGCAAGAAAAAGTTTCTAACAGCAATGATTACTTCCCTACTAGGCCAGAATTGCAGTTTCAACCTCCACGTTTATGTACTTGATACTTGTAGTAAATTGTGTATTTGGAAAGGGCAGTGAGGGTATATAACTACGTATGTGTATGTCCATGTATTTCTTTTATTAGTACACAGAATTGAGTACATACATATAGTTCCTCAATTCTGAAGGTGTAATAAGAAAATGTGTGCATTTGATTTTAAAATACAAAGAACTTTATGCTGTACTACATGCCTTTATCTTAACATTCAAAGCTTACATCTTCAATAAGAACAACTTCTTAGACTCTGCTGCTCTCTCTCGGAGCAAAACCACTTCACTGTTCATCGATTTCCAGACAGGTTCTGACCTTTTCTAAGATACTTACAGTGAAGAGATAACATGTCAAAATTTTTTCTTGATAGACATTTTAAGGATTTCTTGTGCAGGATTTGGAGCTGCATGTGCTGGGATGGAAGGCATCCGCTCATTGTAATTCATCTGGAGCACTTTGTAATCTTGAGTTTCCCTATCTCGCTCACAAATAATTACTGCTTCACAAAAGGTGATATCTCTTGAAGCAAATTTAATTTAAAAATCTATTTTAAGTGAGAGTGAGTTGATGACACACATTAGTAAATGGTAGATGTTCAAAATATTCTGAGAAACAGGGAGTGTGTGTGTGTGTGTGTGTGTGTGTGTGTGTGTGAATGTTTTAAATTCGAGAATCACAAAGGAGAGAAACCATAGCAATTTTGTTCTTTTTCAGGGATGCTGTAGATTATAATGATAACTTCTGTCCAAGCTTATTAATCTAGCATCTTTAATTAAAATGGATAATGATGAAGTATATTTACTTAACAGATAATGTTTAATTTTACGAAAAGAATGTAATTTCATTGCTTTACTTGTGTGAACAGCGGAGCCAGATTGTTTCTATATCTTCTGTAGCTACTTCTTTTTGTCACGTGATAGTGGTGTGATGAACGTTTTGCCTAAGATTTTGATTAACTCATTGAATAACATGAAAACCCTCAATATTTAATATCACTTTTATGGTAAAGTAAAAACTAAACAAATAAATGGAACTAATTTTGTTCAAGGCTTTCATTCAACTTTGTTCAAGGGTGTATTATATTCTGTAAAAATTAAAACTTGAACAATGGCTTCAATTATTGTCAGTCTTTCTGATTGTAATAGAGATCACAATTCATGTAAATATGCCAAATAAGTTAAGATTGTTGTTCATGCATTTATGTAACAATTATTTTTAGGACCTACTATGTGTCAGCTACTGTACCACAATGAGCAAAACAGACATGATTGTGACTTTCATGGAACTCATTGTCTAATACTTTTTCTGTAAAGAGCCAGATAGACAAATAAAATACAAAATGATAAAGGTATTATTCTAGAAAATGATACAGGCTATAGCATGGCTTACTTTACTTAAGATTGTGCCTGTACTTGAGGACATGGCACTTAAGCTGCAACCTGAAGTATCAGCACCTGGAGAATATTCAGGGAAAAGGGCTGCACCTTCAGGAACCCAGAAAGGGTGAAAAGCTTGGAATAGTGTTCTTAGGACAGAAGCTTAGTGAGCTCCAGGATGGCAGCAGGAAATGAGAGAGCAGACAGAGGCAGGGCCATTTCATGCAGGGTCTTGCAGACCATGGTACAGAGTATGTAATGGGATGCCACGGAAGGTTTTGGAAAGTGTTAACATCCAAATTTGATTTTAAATACATGACACTGTCTGCCAGCTTCCAAAAAGTGTTTCATTTCTCAAAAGTGAAAGCAGACAAGCTGGAGGCTGAAAACAGAAAGAACAAGCATGCAAATTGACTTATATTCAAAATACATTTTGAAGAATTTGCTATTATGAGGGATTTGGGTACGTATCTAGGTTTTCTTGTCTGCTCTGTGTTTATCTCTTTCTCCAGTTATACATATTGTGTTGCTGTTGTCACTTAACAGTATAATTAATGAGTACCTCCCATGCCATTAAATCATTTTCTACAGCGTCATGTTTTAGACCCCAAATTTCTCTGTTTATACATACTATATATTTACTTAAATAGTCCCCTTGTTTTGGAATTTTATAGTTGTTTTCAATGCTCTACTATAATAAATAACTTTTCAATAATGTTCTACTCGCAAAATCTTATTGCATATACTTAGTGATTTCCTGAGGATATATTATTGGTACAAAACCACTACTTTCTCAGAGACAAACATCCATCGCTTCTGTGACAAAAACCACAGAACAGTGAAGCCCAGTGGAGACGAGGCTGAAGCAGAGTGAGCTTGGGTCACTCGTTAATAAATGACTCATTGCCGTACTTCGTGAACGCCCCCTTCCTTCTCAGCCTCCACTCCCGATAGAAGATGACTCAAATTCAGCAGTCTAACAGAGAATTACACATCAGGGACTTTCAGGGTTTTAAGCATATAGTTGGAACTGCAAATATTTTATCCACAATCACTTAGGAGCACTTTGTCTAATCTCTTCGTTCTAAACCAGGTCACGGTTTGGAAAACCGTTACCAAACATCAGCGCATTCGTTCCCACAATGGACTGAATGTTTGTGTTCCCCCAAAACTGATATGTTGCAACCCTAACCCTAATGTGGTAGATTTGGAGGTGGGGCTTTAGGGGAGGCAATTAGGTCATGATTGGTGGGGCCTCATGGATGGGATCAGTACCTTCCTAGGAAGAGGCCACAGAGCTAGCTAGCTCTCTCTCCACCATGTGAGGACACAGCAAGATGAGGTCTCTTGAGAAGAACCAGACCATGCCCACATCCTGCTCTTGTACTTTCAGCTTCCAGAACTATGAGAAATAAGTGTTTGTTTTTAAGCCACCCATTCTATGGGAAATTGTTGTAGCAGCCTGAATGACTGAGACAAACCACCCTCTTCTTTAGCAGCAGATTTTAAAGGCTAGTAAGCACTTGGCGAGGAAAACTACTTTGAAAGACCTCTATCTACCTATATGTGTGTGTGTTTAAATAAAAACACACGTGCACGCATGTTTCAGGTCATCAGTAGTTTTATGAGTTCCCACTTGCTTCAAGAGCTGGATCAGAATAAATAGGGGTGTGCTAGATTGTCATCGGGACCTAGGGAATAAATGAAATCCTAAAGCCTCAGGGATCCTTCACATGAAAACATTAACATAGCATAGTTTTCAAAGCCTTGTTATTTTGAATTTTGATAGCTGAAAACCTAGAATAGGAAACCCTGGGGTAGAAAGCTTATGGAGTCTGTCCCCCTCACTTGTCAAATATATTTTATAAAAAAAGACAAGCTGCTGCTTTGCTTATGAACAACTCTGATTCAGTGCTAATATATGTCTTGGAACAGGCAGTTTTGTGATTCACTTTATTAAGAAACACTTATATTATTGGAATTAAATAATTATTATTAAATTAATACTGATTACATTATAATATTAATACCTTTTATATTTTTAAAGCCTCTTTTCAAAGCACCAGTCTATTTAATCATCTTAATAATCAGCATTAGTGGTAGAATCCTGACTTCAAATTAATCTTGTAATCGAGTATGACTGTATAACACAGACATAAGCTTAGCTGCTATATAAAGTATATGCGAACTAGGAAGGATGAATCCAAGCTCCAGCTGCACAGCAAATGATACCACAAACCCACCAACCTTCGAGCCCCCAGTTTTCAAATTTTAGTCCCTGAAGTAATATGTTGGACAGTTTAGCACAGTGGAGAACAGCTGGAGAAATCACTATGACAACCTGCGCAGGCCAGATGACATTACTAACGTTCCTGCCATTATTTTTCTCCAGATGAGGACATCAAGCCAAGGGAGAGCAATGATTTGTCTATTGCCAAAGAGCTACTGAAGGGAGAGCTAAGGGGAAACATTTTTTATGCCTAATAGAGTTCTCTTTACCTTATTATTTAATTACATTTACATATAGTTATGTATATGCATTTTATGGGGAGAGAAGCAGATAGCATAGACTATGAATAAAGACCTAGTTTTGAAAACTTGGGAAAGTCACTTTCTAACCATAAATTGAAGGTTTAAATTGTAGATAAATCCTAACATATCCAAAATTAAAATATTCCATTTATTTGTCATGTTAAGTAAAAGACAAATGAATGAAAAGTTTCTTATGAAATATTTTTAAATAAAAAATTAATTTCCTAATGCATGTTATTGTTATTAATGGTATTTCTTCTTGTTTACCTCCGAACATTTTTTGATGTAAATTCTTAAGAAGCCAAGGAGAGGTTTTGTTTTGTTTTTTTAATTTCCTTTATAGACTGTTCATTGTTCATATATAGAAATGCAACTGATTTTTGTGTATTGACTCAGTACCCTGCTGCAAATAGCTACTTTGCTGAATTCACTTAGTTCTAAAGGTTGTTTTTTTGTGGACTCTTTAGGGTTTTCTGCACATAAGATCATATTATCTGTGAACAGAGATAATTTTACATCTTCTTTTACAATTTATATATTTTTAAAATTTCCTTTACTTGTCTAATCACTCTGGCTAGGACTTCAGTGCTGTGTTGAATAGAAGTGGCAAAAGAGAGTATTCTTGCCCTGTTCCCGATCTTAGAAGAAAAGTTTTCAGTTGTTGCCATTGAGAATGATGCTTGCTGTGGGTTTTTCATATACAGCCTTTATTATGTTGAGGTAGTTTCTGCTATTCATAATGTATTGAGTGTTTTTATCATGAAAGGCTATTGAACTTGTCAAATGCTTTTTCTGCATCAATTGAGATGATTATTCATCTGTTTTTCCTTCGTTCTGTGAATGTGGTTTATTACATTGATCAATTTTCATATGTTGAAGCATTTTTGAATTCTAGGAATAAATCTCACCTGGTCATGGTATATAATTTTTTAATATGCTGCTGAATTCTGTTTTCTTGAGGATTTTGCATCAATATTCATAAATAATATTAGTGTATAGGTTTATTTTCTTGTACTGTCTTTGTCTGGCTCTGGTATCAGGGCAATACTGGACTGATAGACTATATTAGGAAGTATTCTCTTCCTTTAAATTTTTGGACAAGTTTGAGAAAGTTTGGTATGAATTATTTTTTAAGTGCTGGGCAAAATTCACCAGTGAAGCCATTAGGTCCATGGCTTTTCTTTGTTAGGAGATTTCTGATTACTGATTAAGAAAACAGTTTTAGTCACAATAACACCAAAAATAATAAAATATTTAGGAGTTAACTTAACCAAAGAAGAAAAAGACTTGTACAATGAAAACTACAAAGAATTTCTGAAAGAAATTAAAGACATAAATAAATGTAAAGACATCCAGTTCATGAATTGAAATAATTAAAATTGTCAAAATGTCAATATCATCCAAATCAATCAACATATTCAGTGCAACCCCTATCAAAATCCCAATGGCGTTTTTTGAAGAAATTAAAAAGTCAGTCCTAAAATTCATATGATAACTCGAGAGACTTCAAATAGCGAAAATAATCTTGAAAAAGAAAAACAGAGTTGGAGGACTCACATTTCCTGATTTCGAAACTTACTACAAACTATAGTAATCAAAACAGTATGGTATTGGCATAAAGACATATGCATATATACATATATATGGAATAGAATAGAGAGCCCAGAAATAACTCCTCACATACAATTTTTCACATGGGTATTAAGACCATTCAATAGAGAAAGGGCAGTCTTTTCAACAAATGGTACTGTGAAAACTGGGTATCCACATACAAAAGAATGAAGGTGGATCCTTACCTAACACCATATACAAAAATTAACTCCAAATGGATCAAGGACCTAAACATAAGATCTGAAACAATAAAACTCTTAGAAGAAACCATAGTACAAAAGTTTTACAACATTGGATTTGGCAATGATTTCTTGGATATGATCCCAAAGGCACTGGTAACAAAATAAAAAGTAGACAAATTGGACTTCAAGAGAATTTAAAAACTTTTGTGCATCAAAAGTTACCTTCAGTAGAGTAAAGGGTTACCTACAGAATGGGGAAATATTTGTTAATCATATATGTGATAAGGAATATCCAGCATATATAGAGTACTCCTAAACTCAAACAAAAAACAAACAACCAAATTCAAAAGTGAGCAAACAATTTGAGAGATATTTCTTCAAAGAAGACCTACACATGTCCAATAAGCTCATGAAAAGATGTTCAACATGCCTAATTGCTTTGGAAATGCAAATCAAAAGCACAATGAGATATCACTTCACACTCGCTTAGATGGCTACTATCAAAGAGATAAAATAACACGTGTTGGAGAGGATGTGGAGAAATTGGAACTCTTGTGCACTGTTCTTGACAATGTAAAATGGTACAGCCACTGTGGAAAATAGTATGGCAGTTTCTCAAAAAATTAAAAATAGATTTACTGTATAATCCAGCAATTCCACTTCTGGGTATGTAACCAAAAGTACTGAAAGCAGGGTCTCGAAGAGATATTTGTACAACTCATGTTCATAGCCTTATTCAGAACTGCTAAAATGTGGAGGCAACTCAATGTCCATGGACAGATGAATGGATAGGTAAAATGCGGTACATACATTGAATGGAATATTATTCAGCATTAAAAAGGAAGGAAATTCTGAAATATGCTACAACATGGATAAACCTTGGGGATATTATATAGTAAGTGAAATAGGCCAGTCACAAAAAGACAAATACTGTATTATTCCATCTATATGTAGTATTTAGAGTAGTCGAAATACAGAGACAGAAAGTAGAATGGTGGTTGTGGAGCTGAGGGTAGGGAGAATGGAGAGTTATTGTTTAATGTGTATCATTTCACTTGTGCAAAAGGAAACATATTCTGGAGATGGATGGTGGGGATGATTGCACAACAAATGGATGTTAATTGATGCCACTTAACTGTCCACTTAAAAATGCTAGGAGGGTAGATATCATATTAAATCTTTTTAACACACACGCGCGCACACACACACACACACAAAATAATAATAATGATAATAACAGGAGCAGGAGGAAACTTTGGGAGGTGGTGGATATGTTTGTGGCCAGGATGGTGGCAGCTTTACCAGTATATACTTATCTCCTAACTCACTGAGTAGTTGAATACATTAAATACCTACATCTTTTTACATATCAATCATATTTCACTAAAGTGGTTTTAAAAAATGATACACAAGGTCAATTTTATGTTATGTGTATTTTACCACAATGAAAACAAAACAAAACACGGGGGGAAAAGCCAAGGAGAAATTGCTTTTGCTCCTTGATATCCTTAAAAGATTTTGAAATAAAGCCTGAAAAAGGAGTATATAGTTCATTAAATATCACTTTTCTTAGGACTTTCTGGTGTTGAAATAACTAATCTTAGCATGTTTTTTATACCCCAGATATAAAATTCGTACATTTGTTTTTTTTTAGGAGGCTCTCCTGTAACACCTGATTTATAATGATGTGTTGTCATTTTTAAAGGAAAAAAGAGAATTCCCAGAGATGAGCAGCTTCCTTTGAGAATATGTTTTTGCAGTTTGCAGCCTTCAGAGATGTGTTGTGAACTCTTAGCAACTTCCTGAATCTCAGCCAGTTTTGTTTGTCCTACATGTTGACACTAAGCGGAAAGCCATTTGTAAGAGAACCAGACCTTATTCTCATCAATTAACTACTGTGACGTTCGTTGTTCCCGTTCATCTCATTTCAAATGTAGTCTATGAAAAATGTTGAAATTGTTGTTGCTCAGCCATTAGCTTTTCAGATTTCTATCAGAAGAAAAATGCTTGGAATTTCAAGATAACAGAGCAAATTTTCCAAGCTTATACCACACTAAAATGCAAGTAAAATAGACACCATGCATTCCCCACTTACTGTGTTTATTGTTCGCATTTTTCTCAAATATAGAGTTTAATCAAGAACAAACTTGCCCTTATTATATTTTGTTGGTCTTCATCTTGGAAATAACAAGCCACTGGCCGTCATGAAGCAGCAGCCTCATATCTCATTAATGCCAGGGTTTAAGTCCCACCATAGCTCATGAGACCCCGAGCTCTGGCACTCATTTTTGTCCTGTTTTATTGCATGCTTGTTTTCTAAGTCGAGCGAAAAACCTAAATAGCCTTTCAGCCTGTTGTGGGGGAAGCATGTTTATCTTTATGTCTGTGTAGTGCTGATAATGACCCTCAGCATTTTTATTTTAATAAGAGAAGTGTCTTGTTATTTTTTAGCACAAATCCCCCATAAAACAAACAACTGTTCAACTCTGGGTGGTTCATGGGACTCCTAGCTTTCCTGGTTAGTCATTTAATTACATACATATTAGACAATAAAATGGAAAATAAATTTTTAAGAAGAATGAATCAAATTTGAACTCCTTTTCTTTTCTATATTCTCCTTTCCTTCTTCCTTCCCTTCCCTCCCTCCTTTCCCTCCTTCCCTTCCCTCCCTCCCTCCTCTTTCTCCTCCTCCTCATCCTCTTCCTCCTCCTCCTCCTCCTCCTCCTCCTCTTCCTTCTCTCTCTCTCTCTCTCTCTCTCTCTCTCTCTCTCTCTCTCAATGTATGATTTACATCTCCCTGGTCTCAGTTTTATCATTAGTGGAATGAAATCAATGGGCCAGATGAAGTCTGAAGTCTCTCCCACTCTGGCAAGCAATAACTGTGACTCTAGCGGCTGTTTCAGGAAATGGGTAACAACTGTACAGCATGTTCACATGTACTGGGCACTGTTACTGTGTTACTGTGTGATCTTCAGCTCTCTGTCTCCCTTTACCATGGCTTTGAAACATAGTGCGCACGCACACACACGTTGAGTTAGCTTTGAAATCAGAAATCTGAATTCGAAGCATATTAAAATCTGAATTCTATACCTCAGAATCTCAACTGGGGGACATATTTAACCATTTAACATTATTCAAGAAGCCACGTTAGATTCAAAAAAGTGACTGATGAATGCCACTATCAACAGCCAAGTTCAGGGTGAATGGTAAAATTGTACACATGTAGATGCCAACATAAGAAATGAGTGGGATGGGTCTGATTTCTCCCTCCAGGAAGGAAAGCTGAGGTGGGCATTAAGATGTGTTGGCTGGCCTTTCAGACAGATGAGCTGGCTGTACTCTATGTGAAGATGTCAGTTGAGTGAGAGCAGAAGTGAGTAGCAGGAGCATAGAAAATAATTACCATCAATAGCTGGCACACAACACGAACTTTCCCACTTGGTCTCCAAAAATCTTAATTTGAACACATGAGCTGTTATTTCTAGAAAAATGACTACATGAAAATAATTTTACTGACATGTGCCCAGTGGGAGTTAAGATGATTTGCATGAGGAGCTGGTTATTGGAGACATGTCCCGTGTTTCTTTCACCATTAAGTAATATAGTAAATATGACCTTAAAGATAAAATTAATTTCTAACAACATTTACAGCATCTTTTGGAGCCAATGTTACAAATTCAGGCACCACCTATGAGGCAATACTGTAAATTTTTTATTCTTTATTAACTTCAAAGCAAGCTGTTCTCTTTTGTCATATACAAGGGCTCTGGACTGTGGAACAAATGGCCATCTTCCTATATGGATGATTTTGAGAAAGTTGGGAAACATCCATGAACCTAAGTTCTCTCAGCTATACATAGAAGAATAATCCTCTCAAGACTTTTCCAAATCTCCCAGTCCATGTTCAAACTAATAATAATGATAACACTTAAGATTTTTTTGAGTATTTTCACTTGTCATACACTGTGGTAAGTGTTTGATAAAGTCGTTGCAGCTAGGCAACCATATAAAGGTGAATATTCATAATATTTGTATAATATGTATGAAGAAATTTAGAATTACAAGGGATAAACAATGTACCCTAGGTCACCTCGTGTGATGCTGACCAGATTTAAACCCAGACTGTCTGTTGCCAAAGACAATTGCTGGTGTTTCCCAACAGTCATTCAGCACTACCTCCCTTTACAGGCTAAAGGGCTGGGGAAAGAATTTTAAGCAAGGTAGTGAAATAATCAGATTGCTTCTCCTCTCTGTATTTCTCCCCTCCCTTTCTCCCCCTGTGTCTCCCATTATTCCCCCATGATTTACGTGGCACAATCTAGGATTAGGCTGGCAACACACTATGTCAAATGCACATTGCTTTACAAGTCTGTGTTCTGTTAGGGTGCCTTAGCCAATGAAAAAGCCTCCATTAGAGTGACTCTTACAGTTTGCTTGCTTCCATGGACGTTTATGGGTGAAACTCAGATCCATTGTTTTTTGGAAAATTACAGAGTTTCAGCAAACAATAATGTAAGGAAAAGGCTAACAGTTTGTTATAATAGACTTAAGCATCCTCTTAAAATAGAACCATTCTTCACTTTCTCTCTCCCAGCTTCCCACCTTCCCTCTAGCATGTGTCATTTCACCATTTCACACTTGTTTTGCTATCTGCTGCAAATTAGTAGGAACCCTTAAGAAAATTTGCAAATGTCGGCCCCAAAAGCAAGTTTCATTTCTCCAGTTGTTTGCTGTGCAGTGACTCCTGAAAGCTGTTTTCTGTGATGGGCAGCAGCCTGGCACAGGGAACCAAGTAAGCTGTGAACGCTGAATCCTTGTCGTTAATCTGGTGTAGTCATTTGCCCCCAAAATAGTAATTCATTAAGGAACAGTAGGAACCTTTTAATAGCACCCTTATGTATAGATGGTGACTCTTTCTGTCCCAACTTGGTGAGTTACAAAGAAGTGAATATTCTATACAATAAGAGATTTGTTCTATAATTTCACTCTGGCTGTGACTCCATCTTATTTTTCTACCAATTCCCCTCATTTTTTTCCTTGTCTTTCCTTCCTTGTTTTCATTTTCCCACCTCTTCTTTTGTCCTTATTTTTTTTTCTTTCTTTTTCCCCTGTTTATCTTACCTTGATAGTTTATACATCACTATAAACCATCAAAGATGCATTTTGGAATAAAAAATGTTGCTGGTTATTATCTTCATTATCTGAACTGTAGAACCATCATGAACTCGATGAGCAAAGTTTCAGTGGAACAACGCAGTTGGAATGTCCTTATTTAACAAAGTTCTGGCCAGTCTGTTATCTTTCAACTGGACTCATTTTCTTCTGGGAAAAAAGAATTAAAATATCTCCTGCACAATGTCTTTTTATCTGAAAATATGTTTATCCTAGTTGTATATTCAATTTGGACCTTAAAGACTACATAGGAAATAACAAGGAGAACAATTTTCTTGGGAAATGCTGCAGATAGCCTCATGTTTGCTGAGAAATGCCAAAGCAAATCTTCTAAATTATATATAGTAAAAATCTGGGAGAAGACCGAGTAAGAAGTGTGTTTTCACCTGTTTTTAATTGATTTGAAAATATGGCTTTATTGCTGAGAGGTGAGAAAATATAGTATGTTTACAGAGAAAAGCAAGCTAATAAACCTTGCTAGAAATTATTATTGATTAAATACATTTGGCAATCATGGGCGGCTAAGTTGGACAGGTAGGTTGTACTCATGTACCAGAATTCTTGAATGTAAAACAAAACCAACAGGCAATAGTATGTCACTGAAATTTTGCAAACAAAGAAATAAAAATTTTAAAAAGGTAAAAAGGATTTTAATGTATTGCTAGTGCAGGAGGAACTATAGCCATGGAGAATAATTAGAAAGCTGTTGGTATCGTGAAGAATTAAAGTACCACGATGCATTGCCAATAGCAGTCATTTAATAAATGCTTTTTGGTTGAATGAACAAAGGAATGAGCTAACCTTTAATCTACACATGGTTAATGAAATAAAAAATGAAGAGGAAGGAAGAAAGAAAAGTCATATAACAAAATTGAAGAGACAAATATTGATAGAGATCTGGGAAGTGAGGAGAAGCTGCAATCTAAAATACCCTGCCACCATGGCTGAAAATTTTTAGAAAAAGAATTACCTTGTATTCTAAAAACAGTTGTCTCTAAAACTGGTTTCGTGGGTAATTAAAACAAGCACAACAATGCAGTAATTCTACAATTCTACTTAATTTTCACCTTCAATTTCTCGTGTGTGTGTGTGTGTGTGTGTGTGTGTGAGAGAGAGAGACAGAGAGAGAGAGAGAGAGAGAGAGAGAGAGAGAGAGAGAGAGAGTTTGTATTTTTACTATGTGAGGAATGCTGCAAAGCTAAAGTGAGAGAGAGAAATCTAATAGATTTGCAATTCTTTTTTTTTAATTTATTTTTTAAATTTATTCGGGTGACAATTGTTAGTAAAATTACATAGATTTCAGGTGTACAATTCTGTATTACATCATCTATAAATCCGGTTGTGTGTTCACCACCCAGAGTCAGTTCTCCTTCCATCACCATATATTTGATCCCCCTTACCCTCATTTAAGAGAACAAGCTAGTTAGATGAATGAATTGCTAAGCTTGGCACTAGAAATAATGAGTTAAATTGAGTTAGAGGTAACAGTGAGACCTACAGGTGGTGGTAATGGGCCCAAACTCCCCTGAGAAAACAAGAATGGAGACATAGCTTTAAATACAATAGAAGTTTCAAAAGGATTACTCTTTTTGAAGTACCCAATTCTCTTTCAATTAAGAGGACATATATTAATATAACGTTGAATAATAATGCAGTGTTTCTAAAGCCCAAGGGAGAATAAAAAAAATAAAATAGCTTACATTAAATATGCAAGTTTAATACACATTGGCATTCTTAGAAAGTTTTAAGCTTGCATATTATTAAAATATCAGCGAACCTAATCAAGAGCTTCTGCATAAGGTTCCTAGGCAGGAATTTATTTTGAAGTGGTGCCTTTCTATGCCTCCTAAAGAGAAAGACTTATTCCTTCTCATTGAGTTAGATCTTTTACTCTAATTGAGAATTAAATCTCCTCTGGCTTATTCCATATGAAATTCCTCAGTTCTAAGGTTCATATGCCAAGTTCAAAGGTGTAGCCCCCGTAAATTGCAGAAAAAAGAAAGAAAGAAGGAAGGAAGGAAGGAAGGAAGGAAGGAAGGAAGGAAGGAAGGAAGGAAGGAAGGAAGGAAGGAAGGAAGGGGCAGCTCAGCTTCTTGTTTTAGAAGTTATGCTTTTCCATACATTGCAACAGCTTTACTTTTTACTCTAGAGGCCACTGCAAGTCACACATGAATGGAATGATTCAGTTTGCCTTATTTACAGTGGCAAAAATGTCATTGCACAAAGTGAGATTACACTAAAGAGGTGATTGTCAAAATTTAGCCTGAATGCAGGCACTTAAGTGATATGAATGCCCCTGGAGTGTTTCAAAAGAATGCAGTTCTTCCTAATTATTAATTATTGATGTAGGCCTCCTGGGATATGGAGCCAGTGGAGGAAGAAAGGAGCTGATCTGAGAGGCAAAGGAGGAGTGTCCAGCATAGTTGTCATCACCTTTATCATCATAAAGTTAACAAAATGTCAAAGGTATCATAATGGGCAGTTCACGTATGTTAGCTCATTTGTATTTCACAATAATCCTGGATAGGACATTATCTTGATTTTACATATTAAGAATTGGAAGAATTGAAAAGTCAAAAAACTTCCCCTTTATCCCAAAACTGCTAAGTGGTGGAGGCCAGATGAATTTTTGCCAAAGCCCTGCTTTTTCTGCTATACAATCTACCTTCTCTTCTAGTGGGGGCTAGAAGTGTAAGACTTTGGGGAATTGTCTTGCCGATATGTTGCTGAAGCTTAGGGTACACTGAGAAAGAAGAGAGAAGAAATGTGCTGGGAAAGAGAGCCTGCGATACTGTTGGGGGAGTATTGGCTCTCATGGTGTATGTAACATGCCTTTTACCAACAGTGTTATAATCGGATGCGTGCTTTATAAAAGGACCTTTATAAAGGGAATTCTGAACCAAACAGAGGTGATGGGTTGGAGGAGAGAGTGGAAGAAAGCAATGACCTAAAGGGAAAAGGAGGGAGGGAACGAGGGAGGGAGGGAGACAGGGAGGGAGGGAAAGAAAGAGGAAGGGAGGGAGGAAAGGAGTTGAGGGATCTACTGGTAAGTTTGTTCATGGCTAAAATTTGTAAAATCATTGATGATGATCATTTTTGTTGCAGCTGTCACTATTTTTGACACCTCAATGATGTCAATAGTTTAATCTCACTTTTTTTAATGTTTTATCTTCTCTACTGCATTATATTTATATGCAATATGAAGTTTTTCCTATGATTATTCCTCTTTTTACGTACTTTCTAACTTTTTATTTTCAATAAATAAGGGGAAAGAAAAAAGAGAAAAATATAGATAACAGAAAATAAAATTTGCTTTTAGAATGCTGATATTGGTTGTTTTCTTATTTTTTTCTTTAGTTATATGCTTATAAGTGCTCATAAAATGAGAAAATAGACAAGATGGGGGTCCCAGGCTGCACTGTGAAATTGACTACCTCCGTGTTGGTGGGGTTTTAGAATCACTTTGTTGCCTACTGAGGCCTTTGCTCACTTAAGTGCCAAAAAACTTTCGTTTCCCCTTCAACCCTTCCCAGGTTATTTTCACTCTAAAGAACACTTTCAAATCTTAATTATACCCTTGTTTTGTCATTACATGCCCTTTACACACAGAATTATTTATAAAATATCCCTGTATTATATGTTTCTCTTTTCATGTGCAAACATTGCATATATGATTGTTAATGTAAATGCACGTCCATATGTTGATTGCATTGGTAAGAGCAGTCACGTTGATTCCACAGCAATGAAAGAAATATAAAGAGAAAAAATTATTTCAAAAGATCTCATCCGACTTTTCTAGGACATTATAAGAAGTCAAAATTCCCTTTCATATTTGCAGTTCTGCCTAAAATTTGTGTCCTCATATTTTGACCTAATTTATTTTTCAGAATCCCTTACATGTTCCCTTTACCTAATTCAGATTGTTCTCTGATCTTCCATTCTCTGTTCATGTTTTCCTGAACTTGCGTAAAGTTTTAAGTTCTAGAAAGCCTACTTCAGCCCTCATTAATTACCCTCTCTTCTCAACTCTTTTTCTTCCGTTAGAAATAAAAGATGCCTTTGACAATTCTTCGTTCAAGCTTTGAGCTATCAAAACAATATGCATAGAATGATAATATTAACAAAATCTCACAATACATGTTATGTTTTACAAGGCTCTTTTAAACCCCTAGTCATATTGTTCTTAATTCTTCAACAAACATTTGTTGAAACCAGTGGTATACTGATAAATGTTTTACGACTGGTTCTTTTTGGTTGGAGGAACCCTGGGTTATAATGTTCGCTAGTTCCTGTGATATAAATACACCCATCGTGCCTAATTTCAAGCTACTGCTGTAACACCAGTGAACACAGGACTGGGAAGAGGCGTTTACGATTGGCTCCCAGCCAGTATAAGCCAGTTCCTGAACACCACTGGAACTGAAATTCAGGAAAATTCATGAATTCTGTAAGGTCCCACAGATGATAAAAGACAGAGCTGGCACTTAGATCCATGTCTTCTGACTCCAAATAAATTATCTTCACAAAATAGACTGTCGTTCAAAATATGATTGTATCTGAGGTTGGTCTTTTTGGTACCAAAGTGTCACAACAGAGCCACTCCATCTTTGCTGCCCCCACTGCTTTCTGCAGTCCAGCTGCATTTTGTGCACAGGGATGGACCTGCCACTACTACTTGCTTCCAACAAAAGAAAGCTGTAAAATTAAGCTGTCTGCTTTTGTTGGGCTATAGATGATTTGTTTCAATTTTATAAACTACACTTTAATTTGAGTATGGCACTATATTGGTTAAATTATGATATTAATGACTCCTCATTAGGTACATTAGGGAAATTACTTTTTTTAAATTTTCACTGTGAACATATCTGAAGTAGAATCTTCCCTCCTGGGAATTCTTCATAATAGTCTATGCTTCTGTGCCAGCTCCAATCAGAAACCTTCCCTGGCCATCGCAGGAAGCATTAACCCTTTAGTATTCCTTAGTATACTTTGGAATGGAAACGGTATCACTTATGGTTTAAATGTGCATCTCTTTGACTATTCTTAGGCTAAATATTTATGCGTGGTTGCATGGTCACGTGTATCTTTCTTCTTTAATGAACTTTTTTAATCATGTTTTTCTCTATGTTTCTATTTACAGTTGTTTTCAACACTTATGTATTTTTTTCTTTTATTGACATATAATATCTTATCATGTAAGCTTATAAGTCAGTCATAATTTATTTAACCAGTTCACCATTGTCAATATTTACATACTTCCCAATTTTTCACTTTCATAATTAATGTTGTAATACAAATTTGCATATGTGTTTATTATCATTTCCGTAGGATAAATTTGTAGATTTTCACTTGAGTCAAATGTTATGTGGACATTTAGTTTTGCTTTACATTGCCTAAGTTTCCAGCACAAAAGTTGGCCAGTTTAGGTGCCCATCTTCTTGGGCTCCTCAGATTCTCAGAAGAATGTGTATTTAGTCACTGTTTTGTATCCAGTCTTAAAAGCTTTGCTTTGGCAGAGGTTCTTCTTGGGTTGGGTAGCTGAATGAGCTAATCCTGTTGATGATTAAGGAGGTGAGAAGATGCTGCCAAACTCTCCAACACTCAAGCAAATGCCTTTGAATAATTTTATTTCACTTCTTCTTCCAAAGGCAGGAAAATCTTTGTGATCCCTACTTTGAATGCTGGACTAGGACTGAAAGAACTGAGGTAGAATTAGAGTCTCCTTGAATGTTGTCCCTTAGGAAATTTGAATTTAAGAGAAAAGAGGATCATTATGAGTAATATCAACATGATCTGATCATCAGAACATTGGAAGTAACAGTCCTTGAGATACTTAAACTTAGTCTGTCTCTTAGATACTATTTGATGCATACCATCCGTCAAAAAAGAAATTTTCTAATTGAGTAAAAATGTAAGGAAAACCCAGGTTGTAGAAGCAGAGAATTATGCAAGGTGCATACCCTCTCCTAATGCCTTCACTCTCTCAATTTGGTCCACACTCGCCTTTTCACCTGCTCTGACAAACTGCAAGTTTCTGTTCCTCCATTGTGGGTTTCTAGATTTTATAATAGTCTATTGGCCCCAACTGCAGGTTCAAAACACTTCATTTTCTTTCTATTTTTTAAACTCTTTTTTGAATTGATTTTAATCTCTGTTAACAAATTACCTTATTTTACCTTTTAGCCAAATTGTACCTAGGCCAACTCTTACTTCAAATCAAATTATGTAAGCAAGATTTCTGGAAAAGAGAACCAAAGAAAGGAAATAACGACCCAAAGATGTATTCAAAATAATATTAAGAAAAGGATTTCTGCCTAACCTTATGACAGAAAGTAAAATGAATGGTTTTGGATATTCAATTACCATTAATGCTTTGCAGCTAATAAAATTAACCCAGTTATTAAACACCTTCTAAATCCAGGTACTATGCTGGGCAACATCGTCCCTGTATATATCCCCTGTCCTGTAATAACCCATTGATTAAATAGTGTGACCTCCATATAACATGGGTCATGCAAATAATCGTTTCCAGCTCCTCATCAGCCTTTGTGGATAATCATGACACTTATTTTCTTTCTCTACCCCAACCTGGCATTTACAGCAGTTCACGGCAGCGTTCTTTTAACATGAAAATTTAACTCAAACAATAATTTTCTATTTTTCTCAATTTATGAGTTTCATAACCCAATTCAAATTGTGTTTATTAAAGCCTATTGGAGTTAGTACATGTCTTGTAGCACTACATGCTACGAAGGGTACAAAGCTCACAGAGTTTGATGAGAGGACAGATTTTATGGGAACCATAAGGCAAATGCACTTGAAAAAAACAGTAGCAATAATAATAACCAGTTATTGAGTGGTCACCTAGGTGTGAGACAAAATTTCAAGTGATTTGCGTGTCTTAGTTCTATTTTTCAGAATAACCCAATAAGGCAAGTGTTCTATTACCATTTTGTAGTAATAAAAGGGAGGGTCAGAAAAGTAAAGAGATGCCTCCATATTCATCCATCTTTAAAAGCCATATAAAGCTGCTTTAAGACGTAATAATAGATCTTAGCACTACTCATTTTGAAGGACCCATCTTCATTACAGGATGCACAGTAAAATGCATTCAATCTCACATTAAATATAAAATTTTCCTATAAAGTTTTAAAAGGTTTTTAAAGTTTATTATTGCAATTATCTAGTTATAATAATTCTATGCAATTTATGGTTGGCTGTAATTTCTCAAAGACTTTGGGCATACTTGGCAATTATTGCCAAGTTTATTTTCAAATATAATATTTTTGTGAATATCAAATTTAATTATATATCAGCATAATACATTTTGGACACATTGCATTAATATTTATTGCTTTCCATTTTTCATGTTTTAGCCAACCTTTTTTTTTTTTTTTTTCCCCTTCTGGTCTTAAAATACCTTTTGCCCTTGGCACTTCGATTTTAGTGCCTATCAAAAGAAATGATCCTAGAGCTGGGACTCAAATCAGGTTTTGTCACAGGTCAAAGTCTGTACTTTCTGTCTGTTCTGTTTTGTTGAGGAAAAAAGAATAAAGAAAACGTGAGCTAGTACATAGAGTATACTATAAAGCATATCTGAAATGTTGACCCTAAGTAATGAAATGTGTTACTGTGGTTTAAGTTAGGTAATGTCCTCTATATTATACTAATATTCGGCACCACAGAAATCTGTTTTGGTTTTTATATTAATATATCTTATCCCCTCAAGAAGGTGTTGAAGGATATGGGTCCTATTCTACTTTTGATCCCCCTTCCACAGGAGTTAGTGAGAATTATGCACATTATATAGACTCACTACCTGCCAAATGGTGGAACTCTTCTTAGAAAATTAAATCTAGCCTTGTGAGGAAGGGTGTGCAACTGATGAGGTTGCCGGAGAGACAAACATTCCTGAGAAGAATATATAAACAAAGCTAATGGGGTCAGAGCATTGCTAAAAATGTAGTGATTTTATATATGTAAATTCTTATTATGATAACGTGAAGGAGTAGGCTAGGTTAGGAATATACTTGCAAATTAGCTCAGAAGGATGGCAAATCAGTTTGGCGAATCAGTGTAAGAAAACCAAACTCTCGTCCTCTCTGATCTCACCTCTTACTCCTCTAGTCTCTGTGTGAGCTCCTCTCTAAGAAGCTGGCCAACTTGTCAGTTTTCAACATCTCAAGCATATTTCCATCTCAGAGCCTCTGCACTTGATGGCCTGTCTTCCCGAAATGTTCTAGACAGTTCCATGGCTGGCCCTTTAATTTAGTCAGGACTACTCAAATGTAACATCCTACCTTAAATATATAGTTGACTCCAAATATAACACATAAAATATTAAGTAAAATAAGAACATATCCTAACCAGACTATCTAGAATGCGCACCATGTTTCTCTATTTCCTTACTCGGATTTACTTTGCATATTATTCATGGCACTTATAACTCAGACCTTTGTCATGAGGTTAAATGAGTCAATAATGCCAAGTGCTTAGAAAAGCACTTGGCACCTAGTAATTTTTATGTAAATGTCCATTGAAAAAATAGTTAATCTATTACATTTTACAGAGAGGAACTGGACTCTGAGACGTGAAATGACCACTCGGTTGGATGGGATTCTCAGTTTCTATTAAGTAACCCAAGGCTCAGTGTGATTATGGTAGTTAATGACCCTTTCTTTAGTCTCCTGCTGCTGAATGGACTTTCCAATTTTGAATATTTTTTTTAACTGATACAAATGTATAGGAATCAGATGCAAGGCACATTTCTGACTTTACTCAACAAAACTAAATATTGAAGCCCAAAGGGCCACTTTTGAGGTCTAATATTATTTTTTGACATGCAAAAATGAAAGTTTTGCTGAAATTCCTACAACCACTATCACCAAGCTCAATAAGTACTTTTCAGATTTTTCCCTATAAGTATCCCTAATGCCGGAGGATTGAACTTGCCCTCAGAGGTTTGGGCAACACCAAAAGGGACCAACTGCAATCATAAAACTTATCTGAATGCTAATGTTTTATCTCAAGAAGTTATAAAAATTTTACATTCAACTTTACACTATGTGTTTTGTTAATGAGAAATAAAATTTTATTGCATTGAGTTTATTATAACTTCGAGTTGAGTTTTTACTGCAGCCTAGTTTATCATAACAATAGAGAAATTAGTGTCAGAAGTTGAGTGTGCCATGACACAAACTTTAAATATGTGTCATTTTTTTCTGTTTTTTTATCTATAAATAATAGTCTAAGTTACTTAGCACTGAATAAAATCGGTATCCCAGGGCACATGGCAGTTTTGCTATTGATTCACCATATCGTATATACCCAGGGGACCAGGCTTCCCACGTTGAGCAGCAAGGATCTAGATATTTTTTTTTTTTCACTTCTGTATCTTAGAGATGGCTTTACTTCCATGTCTTTGCTTCCATAACATAATTGAAATGCTTTGGAAATATGCTTTCTGCAATAATATCCAGCTCCTTGGTTATGAATAAATGTTCTTTCTTTTAAACTTTTAATATATTGGCATTGAAAATGAGAGAGAATGTCAATTTGGGGTGAGTAATATCACAATTAATAAAATGACAGTTTCCAGCGCACCTCACATTGAATTGAATTTATAAAGTTTGTCATTAACAACTTATTTGCATATGTGACATTTGTTACCTTCTTTATTTCTCATGAGCACATAATTGACCTGTTTTATTTTGTATGATAGTGTACTTGAAGGGCTAGAATGAAAGGCTTTCACCTGTATGTTTCAGGATGGACAGTTATCAGTTGTAATCATGGCTTGGGACTGACTTGCCAACAGAACCTTTATAAAGTACATGTAAATAATGATTCTATGTGTTTTAATAAAATAAGAAAGTCTCTTCTGTACCCATGTGCCAAAATAAGTGGCTTTTAAAGTTCTGATAATCTAATGAATGAGATAGCAGTGGCCTCATGATAAATGGGGGCTAAAAACAGAAAGGTGGGGTGAGTTTATTTCTTCTACCTTGTAATGAAATTAATACATTCTCAACCTGTGTTCATTTTACTAAGGAAAGAAATGGCAAGGGGTTTGGGCTATGAATTCCATTGTTAATTCTATTCTTTCTTTTAGCTACACTGTGTTCATTTGGAAAATGAAATGGATTATTTCCTTCACAGAGGATTTTCTTTCTTAATAAGAATCTATGTGTATTGTATTGGGTAATAAAAAAGAGCTCTAGGTACAGCTCAATACTAATCATTTTTTTCTTACTTGGTACCTCTACCTACCTCCATAAATCTACTGAGAGATTTAAAAACAAAAGACATCAAGGGAGGAAAGATGATATTAAGCAGCATTCTTGCGTCTGACTGCCTTCTTTACTAAAGGAATATCTTCTTTCATGAAAGCTATGACTTAGGTAAGATTATATACTCAAGGAAGAAAGGAAGGAAGGAGAAGCATGAGGGAGGAAGGGAAAGAGGGAGGCAGGAAGGTTGGGAGGAAGAGGTGGAGGAGAGAAAGAAAACATTGATGGTGAGGGCGTAGGGAAAGAAGGAGGCAAAGGCATTTTTCACTGTGATTTGATTCTGTTACTGTGATGGAGGAAATGATCTCTATGTGATTTGTAAGCAACAACTATCTTTCTTATTGCTGAGTGCATGAGTTACAGAATACTATTGGTGATATCCTCAAAGGGGAAAGGCCCCGAAGTCTGTGTTTCAGTCTTTATGCAGAATGAAACACTCCATTGGCAAGAGATTTTTGGATATATCAGTCATGGCTTTAATACTTACCCATCAATTCTAAAGCTACTGGCTAGGCACCCTTATTTTGGTGAATCAATTGGTAACTTAGTCTTAGTTCCCCCAGACAGAGACTTTGGTGCAAGGATTCTACGATGGAGAATTTATTTAGGAGTTAACACCAAGAATCATTGATACAGGAATGGGGAGTGAGACGAGGAAAAGGAAAGAGACACTAAGAGACATGATATTAACCAAATTAGCCCTCTAGGTAACTGGAGCTGAATCTTGGTGGGATCTCTGGCAGTCAGTGTGGGAACCCCTTCCTCAGAGTTATCCCACCTATGAGGCAAAGGAGATATACTATATATACATACATCAGCTCCCATTAGTCATTATTTGATAGTTGATTGGGAGGGGGGAATCAGTGCTAATTTCTGGAACTTCTGACCTGCCCTCCTATACTGGGGCTCCGCCAACTAAAGAACACCAGCAAGCAGAGAAATGAAGTTGCTGGAACATGGGAGTCAGGCTGATGTTTTCCAAGTGCTAAGGCTTAAGGTCAGCCTCTGACAGTTGACCTTGCTTCACATTCCAATCTACAGCTGTGTATCTGCCTTCTGTTACCAACCACCACCTCCACCCATCTTAGAAATAAATGTTTGTTCTTATCTTGTATTTCACTCTATTGCCACCAATATGATTTCACACACCCCACCTTGAGAGTAACATTTGAAGTTTCCATTGATTTGGCAATCAGCAAAACCCCCGATCTTGAGTCGGATGACATAGACTACAGTCCGGGCTGTTCAGTTTGCTATCTTAGTAAAACCCACTTTCAGTCTCCAGTTTCCCTGCCTAGGAAGTAGGGATAATGTCATGTGCCCTGTTGAACTCCCAGGGTACTGTAGGGACTTAATGAGATAATAAACAGTGTGACCTACGAAATGCCCATCTTCTTATCCTATATTCTCAAACGTGAGCTCCGTGAGGACAGTGCTTGTGTTTTGTTTATTGCTGTGTCCCCAGGGCCTAGACGCATATCTGCCATATAGTAGGTACAGCACAGATATACGAAATACTCATAAAAGAAATACTCATTGGAATAGATAGTCTTGAGTTCAAATATTAGCTCAGCTACTTGCTGGCTGCTTAATTTCAGGCAAGGTTTTAATCTAAGAGACTTTTTCTGAGAGACTCATCAGTTAAATATCTTTTTCACACTGGTGTCTTTAGCATTAAAATTGGCCTTAATGACACATTCTCTTTCACCACCGTTCACAGTCTCATTTTTGGGATGAGTATTCCCGTCATCTCATGTTAAAAAATATAATAACTTGTTAAACCACTCATTGGAATTCTGATAGTCACTTCCATATTTTTCCCATTGAATACAGTTGCAATCATTCTATTGTGTTGATATTCTGCTCTGAATTAATGGAAAATAACTCACTATAGAATTTTGTATTTGATTCCTCTATTCACATTTTTGGAACAAAACTTTGAATGATTGACATTTATTATATTAGGCATACCTGTGGCTACTTTTGAAATATTCTTAATATATGTCAAGCACCTCACCTAGTTCCGTGCATACAGTAGAACTTAATGATAATAGTGAGAGTCATAATAACTACATTTGTTGAGCTTCTACTAGGTAGCTGTCCCTTACTGGGTATCTTGCAAATATTAAGTCATTTCATATCAATCATACAAGGTAACTGTGATTATTCCTATTTTAGAGATGAGGAAATTGAGGCATTAAGATATTAATTCACTTAGCCAGTGTCACAGTTCTTGCCCACAGAAGGACTCAGGTTTGAACTGCGGTTTTTCTGATGCTAAGGTTTAAGTTTAGTCAGTCTATCGCACAGGCTATCAATTGTTTTCTCCTAGTCAGATAACATAAACCCTCATTTACAAGCCATTTATTCTTACATCATCCATATGTAAGGCTGAACTATTATTATCTATACTCTACAAATGCTGCAATCACAGCTTAGGGAGGTTACCTGACTTATAAGTGGACAAAGAGCTTGTGAATAGTACAAACAGGAATCAAAGTCAGTCTTCTTTCTCCAAAATGTGTTGAATATAGAGCATGACTTTCTCTCAAAGAGTAGTCCTCCTTCTCTCACACATATTGTCAACTGCCTCCTAATTAAAAGAGAACATATTTTAATTGACTAAAGATGTTAATAGCCGAGATAGTGTCTACAGACACATAATTGTGGATTAAATATAGTAGGATTCTTCTTACTAAGCATCCTTTTTCACCCTTAGACCTCCAGTACAATATAGTCCACCTGCCTATGGTAGATACTTAATATTAATAAATGTTGTTTAAGTGAATCAACTATTTATTAGTATATTAAAAGATAATAATAATTGAGTACCTCCACATGCCTGGCAAGTGTCAAGCACCAGTTAAGAAAATACCAGCAATAGAAAAAACCTGGTTCCTAATTATAGAAGGTCCCAAGTCTAGTGAGTGATATAGACATGAAATAAACACACACACACATACCTGTTCACACACAAATAAATATATAACAACAAAATGTGATAGGAAGGATAAAGAGAAAGAATAGGCAGGGTGCGACAAGACAGAATAATAAGGACTTTATATGGGGAAGACCTTTTTGAGGAAGTGATAACTCATATATGACAGGACCACAGATCATTCTCACTACCCCAACTCCCATCCCCTAGGCAAGAATTAAGGCACTGTATTTTGAATGCAAGATAATATTAACTTTTTAAATATAAGATCTAATTTCTAATGAATTAAAACTGGGTCTATGCAAAGCAGCATGAGGAAATTTTCTAAAGAGATGAAAATATCCCGTATCTTGATCAGTGTGATTGTTAGTATTTGAATACATAAATTTGTCATAGTTCATTGATTTTCACAGTCCAATTGTGTGAATTGTATTATATATAATTTATACCAATATAAAGTTGATTTGGAAATAAATCTAGATTTAAGTTAATGGGTCAATAAGCAAGCAAACTAAAGAGGAATCAGAATTATTCTGAAAATTACCTGCATCTATGTTTCAGTGGTTTTACATGTCTGGGACTCATATATTGTTGGATTGGTGCCTGCATATAGATTACTTTGCCATCTGTAACAATAGTTCTTTCTGACTTGTCAGGTATATCAGACATTTTCTCAACTAATGCTGCTAAGATAGAAGAGCAAAGATAAAAGCTTTTTCAGTGATTTGCTAGGATGGATTCTTTTTTTCATACATTGGCTGCATTCGAGAGATTTTTACAGCACAAGTGAGTAATAACAAGAGCATGATGATAATGCCTTTTGTTTATAAAATTCTTAGCTCTGAAGAAACCAATTTGCTTTGCATTCATGTCTTCATTAAACTGTTTCTACCTGAGAGAAGTTAAACGTGTATTATCCCCATTTTATAGGGATGATACTGGAGCACAAGAAAGGTTAGGAGATCGCAGACTTATGTATATATCAAGGTCTACTGGCTCTGTGATCATAAACTCCGTAGTAAAGGTTTTCTTTTTCTTTTTTGTTTACGTGGCATTCAAAGGAAACCTTTTTCTATTCTGTGTGCATATGACAACACTTTAATAGCAGAAGAGCAATGGAAAGCTATTTATAAACACCAACTCTGGAAATATGGGCTATGCCATTTCTTTATTCCATACTCGATAGACTGATACATAAAGTGATTTAACTAGATACTTATTAAATACTGCAAGGCTTACAGGTAAACACCCATTATACATCTGAGAATTAAGATTACCCAGTGAAAGGTTCTTCCATTGTTATTCACCAAACGATTCCATACTTGTTTATGCTGAAAGAAATCGTTTAATTTTGTAGTCACCTGCTGGATTTGAACAATGGGGAGCCTATTTGATCACTCTGTGTGGCAGCTTTGTGCAATGGAAGGCAGAGACTGTGGAAGCAGTGACCTGAGGTAGAATACAGCGCAGGCATTTACTAGCCAGGCAGTCTGGGGCCGTTATGAAGAGTTGTTTAAGTTTTCAATAAATGAACGCAAAACACTAACATATTGTCCGGCAGATAGTAGACACTCACAAAAATTGATAACTATTATTAGTAAAATGGCTCATCAAGCTATAAAAACTGAGTGTGATTCTAATAAAAATAGAAAACAGATTGCTCAGTTACAATAGATAAATTTTTCCAGACAAAAAAAGTTTCTATGTGATTTATCAAATACTCAGGGCCATTTAGCAATGTTCCAAGACCTGACACTGGGAGAGAGAAAGGAAAGTATGAAATGTGGGACATGATGCCAAGGATAGAATAAAACTTTATTTTATCCAAGTTTAGAAATGTATGGTGCCCTCTATATATAATTGAAAATAAAAATATCAGTCAACTGCACAAAATCTTGGATTTCTGTTGAATTTAAAATAGTTTCTAGATTTTCCAATTGCAGAGTTCTGGATGCATTTATCACAGTGAGGTTTTCTTTTCTTGGGTAGGAAGTGGAGATGCTTGGTTTGCTCATTCTCTAAGAAGATGACTAGGTTCCCTGTGGGGAAGCGTTACTGAGTGGGGATGACGGTGGAATCCTCCAGGAGATGGAGCAGGAGTTGGGGACACCGATGTCTAGAGGTCCTGGGTAAATGGGAATGATGCCTTTGTGCCATGGTTGTCATGCCTAGGAAGCTGAGAACCTAACGGACTGCACCTTTGTTTTAAAGTAAATTACCAATAGCCCATGTACACTCCAGGGAACGACAAGAATAATTGCCTTCCTTGAACCTTGATATTAAGTGGGGGAGAAAAAAAATCCCCAAGAATTTTAGTAACCTTAAGCAAGCCCTCATGTGTGGTTTGCAGTCTGAATTCATTCTACGTGGGGGCTCCAAAGAAAGTCTCAAGCCAAATATTTAAAGTTGCTTCAAAATGAATGGCTGGAGAAAACACAAATTATATTTGGGTGAATCCACATTTGATTCAGGCATCAAAGAATTCCCACAGATAAAGGAACATGAGCTTAGAGTCAACGACCACAAAAGATACAAGGAAATACCTTAAATAGGCATGTTGCAGTTGCGAATCATGTATCCTCAACCTCACCAGTTACCAGAGAGATAGATGCACATTAAAATCAAGAGTGAGCTACAAGATTGGCAAAAATGAAAAGTCTTACATGGTCCAGGTTAGGCAAAAATGTGGAACACACAGAATTTTTAAAAGTCCATGGTTCAGATAAATAGATTTGGAAACCAATTTGGCATATCGCAGTGAGCATGAACATATGCATGCCTTCTGCTCAGCAGTTCCACCCCTCGCTAGAAACCTAAGGGACACTTTATATTACTTTATGTGTCCCACAACTCCTGAGCCAGAAGACACATGCATGAGTGTTAACAGCAACAATGCTTATAATAGCAAAATGCTGGGGAAATCCCAAATGCCTATTAACTGTGGAATAGAGGGGGAATATGTGGTACATTCACATAAGGTAGTACTTATACAGCAACAAGAGTGAATAAATTACAGCTGAGTGAAATGACATGAATCTGTCATAGGGACATAAACAGAGAGAAAAAGCAAGTCTGGTTACATAAAATTTTAAAACAGGCAAAATAGGACATGATATTCCATAAAACTATAAATAACAGTGAGAGAATGCTAGAACACTACATTTGGTGAATGCAATTCCCTTTAGGGAGGCCGGACAGTAAGTGGTATCAGTGATGGCCTATGAGGGCAATAAAATAGTGGACATTAGAACTGCTTTAACTGGGTAGTAGGTACATAGTGCTTATTATATTGTCATTCTTTATTACTAACACCGTGTTGATAACTATTCTTACTGTATATTCAATACTGAATTTTAAAAGCAATTTATAAGCTCTGTAGATAAAATGTGCCTGATATTTTTTTTATTCCAACATAAAATATAAAAGCTTCATGTTTCCCTTCATATTTGTTGAAATAAAAAGTATTTTGTTATTTTTTTTCACACGTTCATTGTCATGTATTATTCTAAGAAACTTCTACCTTATAAAGAGACTATCTAGAATAGACTGGTTTTTAAAATTAGAAGGCCGATATTGAAGAATGTGCGACAAAAATTCTCATGTATCACACAAGATACTCATGTGTTAATTGAGGTGACCAGCTATGATTGTTCCCAAAGACTATTAAAGTGTTATTTTTTTCTTAATTGAAGAGATTGTAGACATTTTTCTTAGTTGAAGACATCGTCATCTCTTCAATGAAATGACATTGACCAATGAAAAGATTCCTTCAGCTTTAGACTTATTCATTAGGTCATATGTTTATCTTCCTTCACAATTATTTAAAATACATTTTTTCAATTGCAGTGAGTGGAAAGAGGAGAGGTGCAGCTTTAGGGAAATATGAAGCAGAAGAAAGTGAAGTAAACACACACATACATATGAGTCACTCTCAGGTAGTTAGTGTCTTTCAGTAAATGAAGGTGCTAACTAGAAAAGTGGCCTCTGTCTCGTGTGCTTCAATGACAAAGGGCATAGCCAGATTCAGCAGGATCAACTCGGGTGGTCCTTGACCCCTCTAAGGACATTGTGTGTCTTTCCCTTTAAAAGAGAGCTACACTGTGTCTGATAAAATCTTTGCTAACAGGTAATCCTGGAAGGCAGAGGGATGTAAGTCAGTCATGAATTATGTGTAAAATTTCCACTGTTAAAGTCTAACTTAGTTGGAAGAATAGACATTTTGTGCTTGTTCATATTCCTCTCCAAGTCAATTATTTGCTGCTATCATGTTTGTGTTCCCAGAAGGGCTAGTATTTTATTAATGATGTGTTGTAAGAAGATATACAGAGGGTGCCAAACAACTATATATACATTTTAAGAAAGGAAAACTGTATTAAAATTGTAATACTCAATATATACCAATAACAAAAGATGAATACAAGTCACATTTGACTTCTGCAATGACAAGAGGTGCTCAAAGTGGTTACCATCAGCATCCAGACTCTTCTGATTATGGCGAACTACTGCTTGAGCAACGTTGACCAAAGTGTCCACTTGTATACATCTTTTTGGCACCCCCAGTATATAGAATTGTATTATGTCATTAAAAATGAAATTTACACAGTTGTCAAGGATACGCATGTTTCCCTCGTAAATCCAACTGCCATTCCTCTTTTCTCCCTGAGCCCATTTTCTTTTAACGTCTCTGAATCTGTGGCTAAATCTTGTTCCATTTATCCAGAAATGGTATGCTAATGAAACATATACATATATATTTGTCTATAATCATATCCTGTCTTTTTTGTGGAAATTAACGCAATTCATAGAGGATTTAGCACATTTGAGACTTCCAGGCAAGATTATATTTTGAATGCTTATCTTTTGTTCACTTCATTTCCTTCTGCTTCATAATTTTCCCTAAGTTGCACATGGCTTAATCCCGGTCACAAATCCTTATTTTATTTGTCTATAAAGAGGAAAATAGTATTATGAAACATAACAGTATTTGTGCCTTCTCTACGTTTCTCCATTTATTATAGAGGTATGAAGTTGAATACTGCCACCTCTCCTCCAAGCCCTCAGTTGTGGGTTCTACTTATATCAAACTTACCTCTATGCTATTTCAATAGCTATGAGAAAACAATCTAGTCTGGATTTTAAATCATTTCAGATTAATTATGATCTAGCAGGATCTTGGAACTGGGAGTAGCAAATTGGGTGAATTAAATGGTATAGGCACAGAGGTTCTGAGTGCTGAGTCTTTAAGAGATAACAAGAAAGGTAATGCTTCCTTTTAAACTGGCCTTAACTCTTTCACTGTATTAATTGATTTCAAGTTTTATTTTTTCAAAATGTGTCAAAAATCTACAAAAAATAAAAAGTTGATATTTTGATTATTTTATGTATTTAATAACATTTTGAGCTGCTTTGTATTTAAATGACATTATTTTTGTTTTAAACCTTTGCTATATGATAATAAATTTGCCGTTATACTGAATTTTAGCAAAACATGCTCAAAACATACTAGGTGGCATCAATCAGATTTAAGTATAGATAGAATCTAATGGCATTGACGACATTAAAAATGTATTACAGAATGTTACGCAATAAGCTATACAAAACACCTTTGTTGTTGATAGTGCAAGCCACAGGGAAACATATCCAAATGTCGCAGCAAAACAGTTAAAAAAAATGTTCTTGCACATGTTAAGTACATGCCTCTAGAGGTCAACCTTCAAGAATGTGTAGCTCATTTATTCAGTTCCCTTAGATTCCACATATAAGTGAGATCATATGATACTTGTCATTCTCCGACTGACTTATTTCTCTTAGCATAATGTCCTCTAGGTTCATCCATATCATTGCAAATGGCAAGATTTCATTCTTCTTTATAGCCGAATAATACGCCGAATAATACAATTGTATAATTGTACCACAGTTTTTTAATCCAGTCATCTACCGATGCCCGTTTCAATGGGCAACTCTTGGCTTTTGTGAATAGTGCAGCAGTAAACATAGGGGTGCATTTTTTTTTTTCAAATTAGTATCTTGGATTTCTCTGGATAGATACCTAAGAGTGGAATTGTTGGGTCATAAGGTAGTTCCATCTCCAGTTTTTTGAGATACCTCCATACTGATTTCTGTAGTGGCTGCACCAATCTGCAATCCCACCAATAATATTGTATGTCAACTATAATTTAATATACATATAGTCACAGGATATGGAGTACAGAATAGGGAACAGAGTCAATGGAATTGTAATAGACAGTATATACAATGAAGGAGGGGCAATAGAGTGGGGGAGGGAGGTTATCACTTTGTGAGGGGTGATATATCTATTACATTGTTTTGTACACCTGAAACTAATTTAAAAAAGAATGTGTAGGTATGCATCTCTTATTCACTCCTGTACTACAGTGCCTAATTTTTGGCATCACATACTAGGCATTTACTAAATATTAATTTAATGAAAGAAAATTGAATAGGAGATAATTGATCACATTAAAGAATCATGAATCAGGATAACATTAGATTTTTCAACTGCAACATTGGATGTAAAAAAAGCAGTGGAGTCTTTAATGTATTAAAAGCACTTAAGATCTAGAATTCGATTTCCAGTTAACTTATTTATTTTTAATTTTTTTCACAAGGAAGAATAATTGTGTTTTATTTTTTAATACCTTTCAGATTGTGAACTCATACATATTTATATAAAATAAAATGTAGAAAAATATTTTTAAAAGTTAAAATTTCTAATAATCCCATGAATCACTATTAATATTGTGATTTATTTTTCCTAGTCCTTTCTTCGGGCATCTATTTGTAAATATTTTAGTTTTAGTCAATTCATAAATTTGAGTTGATATGCATTTGTCATCTCCCATTTAAAAATATATTGAGGATCAGTTTAGTTTTAAACAAGTTGAGTTTGAGATAATTTTGAAATATTAAGGAGGAATTCATTGTCCAGCCAGCTGTTAGAGATGGAGCCCAGAAGGAACACTGGACAGGGTATGATAAAGTCTCGAAGATATAAACTGTAGTAATTACTGAATCCCGGAAATGGGGTGAGACCATCCACATTTTTTCAAAGTGTGAGTTACTGGTTAAGAAAGCAATTGATTTGGTTGGAATAGAGTAGAATAATTTTAAAATGCATCACACAGTAGTTTTAAGTAATAATTCTGGATTGCAATGCGAAAATCAACTTCTTATTGTGAATCTAAGGACTGAGCCTTTAGGAGCATTAAAGGACACTGAAAGGAGGGAAACCACAACCAGTTTTAAGAAAAGATCAGTGGTTGGTTTTGGTCCCTGGATACCCTTACATTCTTAAAATATTTTTCTTTTTTTTTTTTGTTTTGCTAGTTTTATGTGTACAAAACAACACTGTGATTGTACATTTTCACCCCTCACAAAGTGATAACCTGAACAAGTCTCTATCCATTTGACACCGTACATAGCTATTACGATACCACTGACTATATTCCCTGTGCTGTGCCTACATCCCATGAGCATACATTTTTTTAAATAATAGTTGACATTCAATATCATTTTATACTAGTTTCAGGTGTACAGCACAGTGTTTAGACATTTATGTAATTTATGAAGTGATCCCTCTGATAATTCTAGTACCCATCTGACACTACATAGTTTTCACAACATTAGTGACTATATTCCCCATACTGTATTTCACATCCACATGACTATTTTGTAACTACCAATTTATACTTCCTACTTCCTAATCCCTTCATCTTTCTCACCCAGCTTGCCACCCCCCCCCCATCTAGCAGCCATCAGTTTATTCTCTGTATCTATGAATCTATTTCTGTTTTGTTTGTTCATTTATTTTCTTCTTGAGATTCCACAAGTAAGTGTGATCATATGGTATTTGTCTTTCTCAGTCTGACTTTTTTCACTTTACATAATACCCTCTAGGTCCATCCATGTTGTTGCAAATGGTAAGATTTCATTCTTTTTTATGGCAGAGTAATATTTCATTATATAAATGTATCATAATTACTTTATCCAATCATCTATTGATGGGCATTTCCGTTGTTTCCATATCTTGGCTATTGTGAATAGAACTGCAGTAAACATAGGGGTGCACATATTTTTTTCAAATTTGTGTTTTGGATTTTTTTTTGGACAAGTAGGAGTGGAATTGCTCGGTCATAAGGTAGTTCTGCTTTTAATTTTTTAAGGAACCTCCATAGTGGCTGCACCAATTTGCAATCCCACCAACAGTGCACAAGGCTTCTCCTTTTCTCCACATCCTCACCAACACTTGTTTGTTGATTTATTGATGATAGCAATTCTCACTAGTGTGAAGTGGTGTCTCATTGTGGTTTCAATTTTCATTTCTCTAATGATTAGTGACAATGATCATCTTTTCACACATATATTGGCCATCTGTATGTCCTCTTTGGAGAAATGTCTATCGAGATCCTCTGTCCATGTTTTAATTGGATTGCTTCTTTTTGGTGTTGAGTTGTATGAGTTTTTAAATATATTTTTGGATATTAACCCCTTATCAAATGTCTCATATGGGAAAATATCTTCTCCCATTCAGTAGGATGTCTTTTTGTCTTGTTGATGGTATCCTTAGCTGTGAAAAAAACTGCTAAGTTTGAAGTAATCCCATTTGTTTATTTTTTCTTTTGTTTCCCTTGCCCAAGGAGATATATCACTGAAAATACTCCTGAGGGTAATGTCTGAGAGTTTACTTCCTATATTTTCTTCTAAGAGTTTTATGGTTCCAGGCCTTACATTTAAATCTTTAGTCCATTTTGAGTTTATTCTTGTATGAGTATATGGAGAATAAAGATGGTCTAGTTTCATTTTTTTGCATGTATATGTGTAATTTTTCTAATACCATTTATTGAATCAATTGTCTTTACTCCAAATTATATTCTTTCTTTCTTTGTCATAGATTAAGTGACCATATAGGCGTGGCTTTATTTCTGGTCTCTGTATTCTGTTCCATTGATCTATGGGTCTGTTTTTATGTCAATACCATGCTGCTTTAATTACTGTGGCCTTGTAGTATAGTTTGATATCAGGTAGCATATCTCCAACTTTGTTCTTTCTCAGGATTGCTGTGGCTCTTTGGGGTCATTTATGATTCCTCATAAATTTTAGGATTATTTTTTTCTAGCTCTGTGAAAAATGCCATTAGTATTTTGATAGGGATTGCATTGAATCTATAGATTGCTTTGGGTAGTATGGATACTTTAACTATATCAAGTCTTCCTATGTATGAGCCTGGTATATGTTTCCATTTATATGTATCTTCTTTAATTTCTCTCTTCAATATCATAATTTTCCAAGCACAGGTCTTTTATTTCCCTGGTAAATTTATTCCTATTTCTTTTTTTTATATAGTTGTAAATGGGATTTCTTTTTAAATGTCTCCTTATGATATTTTATTATTGGTGTATAAAAATGTAACCAATTTCTAAATATTAATTTTTTGTCCTGCTACTTTACTAAATTCATTTGTCAGTTCTAATGCTTTTGTTGTTGTCGTTGGAATCTTTGGAGTTCTCTCTGTATATTATCATGTCTTCTGCAAATAATGACAGATATACTTCTTCCTTTCCTATTTGGATGCCTTTTATTTCTTTTTCTTGTCTAATTTCTGTGGCTAAGACTTCCAATACTGTGTTGAATAAATGTGGTGAAAGTGGCCATCCTTGTCTTGTTCCTGATCTTATAAAGAATGCTTTTAGCTTTTCCCCATTTGTATTATTTAGCTGTGGGTTTATCACATATGGCCTTTATTATATTGAGATATGTTTCCTCTATTACCACTTTGGTGAGAGTTTTTATCATAAGTGAATGCTGGATTTATTCAAATGCTTTTTCTTCATCATTGATATGAACATGAGTTTTGTTTTTCATTTTATTTATGTGGTGTATCACATTAATTGATTTGCAGGTATTGAACCAAACTTGCATACCAGGAATGAATCCCATTTAACTGTAGCATATGATCATTTTACTGTACTGCTGAATTTGGTTTGCTAACATTTTGTTGAGGGTTTTTGAACCTATGTTCATCACGAATATCGGCCTATAGATTTATTTTTTTGTAATGTCTTTTTCTGGCTTTGGAATCATGGTAATGGTGGCCTCAAAATAAATTTGGGAGCCTTCTATCCTCTTCAGTTTTTTTGGAATAGTTTGAGAAGAATAGGTGTTAATTCTTTTTAGAATGTTTGGTAAAATTTACCTGTGAAGTCATCCGGTCCAGGATTTTTGTTTGTTGGGAGCTTGTTGATTCCTGATTTGATTTTATTAGTAGTAACTGGCCAGTTCAGATTTTCTGTTTCTTCTTGATTCAGCCTTGGAGGATTGTAACCTACTAGGAATTTATTCATTTCTTCCAGATTGTCCAATTTGTTGGTCTATAGTTGCTCATAGTATTTTCTTTCTTTTTTTTTTTTTTTTTTTTTTTTTTTTTGTATTTTTTCTGTGGTGTCCGTTGTCACATCTCTTGCAGCATTTCTGATTTTATTTATATAGGTCCTCTCTTTTTTCCTTGATGAGTCTGTTTAATGTTTTGTCAATTTCATGTATGTTTTCAAAAAATCAGCTCTTGGTTTCATTGATTTGAAAAAAAATGTAGACTCTATTTTGTTAATTTTTACTCTGACCTTTATTATTTCCTTCTTGTACTCACTTTGAGCTTTGTTTGTTGTTCTCATTCCACTTCCCTTAGGTGTAAAGTTAGACTGTTGGTTTGAGATTTTCCTTGTTTCTTCAGTTAGGCCTGCCTTGTTATGAATTTCCCCTTTAGGACTGCTGTCACTGTCTCCCATAGACGTTGGGTCATTGTGTTTTCATTTTTGTTTGTCTCAAGGTTTCTTTGTATTTTTTCCTTGACCTCATTGCTAACCATTCATTATTTAGTAGCATGTTATTTAGCCTCCATATGTTCGTGTGTTTTTCAGGTTTTTTTTCTTATAATTGGTTTCAAGTTTCATACTATTGTGGTCAGAGAAGATACTTGATTGATGTGATTTCAATCTTCTGAAATGTACTGAGACTTGTTTTGTGGCCTAACATGTGGTCTATCTTGGAAAATATTCCATTTGCACTTGAAAAAAAAAATGTGTATTCTGCTGCTTTGTGGTGAAATGTTCTAAAAATGTCAATTAAATCCATAGAGTCCAGTGCGTCTTTTAAGACCTCTGTTTCTTTGTTGATTTTCTATCTGGAAGAGCTGTCCATTGGTGTCAGTGAGGTGCTAAAGTCCCCTTCTATGATTGTGTTACTGTCAATCTCTGCCTTTATGTCAGTCAATATATGTTTTATATATTTAGGTGTTCCTATGTTCTAGAACATAAATGTTTATCAGCGTTATGTCCATTTGTTGGATTGATCACTTTATTATTATGCAGTGTTCTTCATTGTCTGTTATTATAGTCTTTGTTTTAAAGTCTATTTTTTCTTGTTTTTATTTGTGTGAAATATCTTTTTCACACAAATAAAAACAAGACAATATCTTTTTCACACAAATATCTTTTTCACACAAATAAAAACAAATATCCATCCCTTTATTTTCAGTCTATGTGTGTCTTTCAGTCTGAGATGGGTATTTTGGAGACAGCATATGAATGGGTCTTGTTTTCTTATCCTTCAGCTAAAATATGTCTTTTGATTGGAGCATTTAATCCATTTACATTTATAATGATTATTGATAGATACACAGTTATTGCTATTTTATTATTCATAACATTGATTTTCTTTTGTTTGTTTGCCCACTTCTTAAAGAAGTCCTTTTAACATTTGTAAAACTGGCTTTGTAGTAATGAATTCCTTTAGCTTTTTCTTGTCTGGGAAGGTCTTTATCTCTCCTTCAATTTTAAATGATAGCCTTGCTGGATAGAATAGTCTTGGTTGTAGGCCGTTGCTTTTCACCACTTTGAATATTTTCTGCCAGTCCCTTCTGGCCTGCAAAGTTTCTTTTGCGAAAGCAGGTGATATGGGGACTCCCTTGGAAGTAGCTAGCTGTCTTTTTCTTGCTGCTTTTAGGATTTTCTCTTTGTCTCTAACCTTTGCCATTTAGATTATAATGTGTCTTGGCATGGGCCATAGATTCATCTTGTTTTAGCTCTCTGTGCTTTCTGGGCATCTATGTCTACTTCCTTCACCAGGTTAAGAAAGTTTTCAGTCATCATTTCTTCAAATAGGTTCTCGATCCCTTGTTCCCTCTTTTTTCCTTCTGATACTTCTATGATGTGAATGTTGTTATGCTCGATGTTGTCCAGAGGCCCCTTAAACAATCTATTTTGGGGGGATTTTTTTTTTCCTGTTCTGATTTGGTGTTCTGCCACCTTGTCTTCTATATCATAGCTGATTCCATCCTCTGCTTCATCTAGTCTGCTGTTGATTCCTTCTAGTGCATTCTTCATTTCAGTTTTGTATTTTTTATTTCTGACTAGTTCCTTTTTTAATGGTTTCTATGTCCTTCCTTATGCTTCTAGCTCTTTGTTGAACTTCTCACTAAGTTTCTTAAGCATTCCTATAACCAATGTTTTAAACTCTGTCTCTGGTATGTTGATTGCCTCTGTTTCATTTAGTTCTATTTCTGGAGGTTTCTCCTTTTCTTTTATTTGGTACATGTTTCTTTTTTTCCTCATTCTGGCTGCCTCTCTGTGTTTGCTTCTGTGTATTACATAGATCTTCTATGTCTGTCAGTCTTTGCTGAGTAGCTTTAATTAGTATGTGTTCTGTATGGTCCAGTGGCACAGTCTCCCTGATCTCCTGTCTGTGGGTTCCAGAAGTGTCCCTTGTGTGTGTTGTGTGTATTATCCTGTTGTAGCCAAGCCTTAATTGCTTTTGGTACTTCAGTGCATGGGATTGACTCTTATGCTAACTGACTATGAGGATTCACTAAGCCCACAGTGTATGAGTTGCTGTGTGAGGCTGACCCCTGATAGGGGCATTCACCCAAGTGGGCTCTTGTTCCTGTGAAGACCACCATTTGTGTGTGCTGCTTATGGAGATAATTGATTTGTGCTCTAGTGTGGTCTGAAGTTGGTCTCTGGGTATGTTGTTCTGGTGTCTCTAAGAAGGGGCTCCCATGCAGGCCAATTTCAGCCTTGCCTGTAACTGGCCCAGGGCCACCTCATAGGAGCTACAAAGCTACATGCAGTTGATTGCTGCCTGTCCTGGACCTGGAGGCATGTGGTGCTGGCCTCACCGTGAACCGAGACTACCTGCCCCCAGTATTGGGTCTGGGATGCTTAACAAAAGGCCCAGGGACACATAGGACTGTTGCTACCTGCCAGCTGTCTGTAAGACTCTGCTGTTGAAAGAGCCTCCTTAGGTACATGGCCGATGTTGAGAGTGTCCCAGGCAATCCAGCACTAGCTAGACAGTGTGAGGTTTCAGGGAGTCACGGGATGTGGGCAATGTTTTTTTTACAAAGTTAATGCAGATTCCGTTCTTACATTAGTGCTGGGCCTGTGGCCACTTCACAAATGTTCTGAAAATACCATGGCCAGCCACCTTCACCTTGGGCCCACAGATCCCTGAAATCTGCCCAAGAGAGGCTGTAGCCCAAGCTGTGGCTGACTGCCTGCCACCAAAAGTTCCCCAAGCCTCCATGAGCCATCCACTGCTGTAAAAGTCTTCTGCAGCTCGTGAGGCAGGGCCGGCTGCTCAGGAACCGAGAGTGTCTCTGGCGACGCAGCACTATCTGGATGGGGTGGGGGCCCAGGGCATCACCAAGGTGCTGCCCACACACAGATTTTACCAGACCAGTGTGGTCTCAGAGTTGACGCTTTGGGAGAGGGTGCAACATAGGAAAGATAGCACTCTCTTGTAGGCAACATGTGAGATGGGCACCACACAGGGACAGTGGCTCCTTTCCCTCCAGCCCGCATTACAAAACCACACAAATCAGTCTTCCCCTGTATGCCTCTGACACCTCTTGAGTTGCCACGCCTCCACCAGAGACCAAGAGAGTGTTTGCAAGCAAGGACTCTGTGTATGGGCCCTTTAATAGGATGTCTGGGTTTATAGCTGGACACAGTCCTCACTGATTTTCACAGCCAGATGTTGTGGGGACCCCTCTTCCCAGCACAAGACCTCTGGGCTGGGGAGCCTAGTGTGGGGCTGGCACCCCTTCCTTTTCTGTGGTGACCTCCACCCCTGAGGTGTCCCTCCCAGTGTTCAACCACTATCTGTAGGTTTGGGGTCAGCCTGTTTCGCATATGCCCCTCCTACCAGTCTCCATGTGGCCTCTTCCTTATGACCTTAGTTATAGGGGTTCTGTTCAGCTGGTCTTCAAATATTTCTTGAGTTTGATTGTTCTATAATTTAGTTATAACTTTAGTGTGATCCTGGGAAGCAGCAGGCATGGTATTTACCTAACCTGCCATCTTGGACCTTCCCCCAGGTAACCGTTATTTAAATATGAGGACAGGGTATTCTTTACCATATAAAACCTCTGAAACTTTGCCAAAGACCCTCACTGGGAACATTTTGCATAAAGTATTTCAATTAGAAAATCAATCAATCTTTGGAAATGTTGCAAGTAATTTACAGTGTTTTAAAGTTATTTTATTCTTTGTTCAAAACTATTGTTTTAAGAATTGCTAACAGCAGGAAAAAGAGAAAACAGATGTAAACTAATACAAAATTGAAAGTCTGGAAGTATAATACCAGAAGATGTGACTGAGGAACGCATTCCTTTCTTACAATGTGTATACATTTTTGGCATCCTCTGGAAATACAGCTTTTTACATGAATTCTTGTAGATGCTGTAAGACTATTTAAAATGGAAGTCAAAGGAAATGAGAAATGCGGAATTCAGAATGCTGGCTGCCTGAGGAGATGGGTTCATGTGTTTGGGGTTGAGGGAGAGAGAGTACACTGACAATTTCCTGGTTTTTGTTTTGACAGTGGGTTTGCTTATTACAATGTTAAAAATTACTAATTATCTAAATACTTTTAGATTAACTACAGTTTGCAATAGATATCAGTAGTATAGTACTCATTGCCACTAATTCAATATTTGTAAAGTCCACATATGTTACATTGTGTAATATTTTATTATAGTGAATATAAAAATATACTATAAAAGGGCTTTCATAGGTTTAAATATGCCCTCAAGCTTTATAACCTTATTTTATGCATTAGCATAAGATCATAAGTTTTCTACTCCAAATTATTTTACCACAAGAATTCTAGACAAACCTAAACACTGCAGGTGAAGTGCAAGGAAATGCTTATATAAAACAGATGTATTTTCCAATTCAGAGCTTCTTTATATTAAAGTCCCTGTTTAATTAATTTCACACAATATTATCTGGTTGATTTATTCCCTCTCTCCATGCACCTCTGGGAATATCTGAAATATTGTACAGATGCTCTTACAGAGAATAACATTACTAAGTGTCATTAGCATAAGTCAACATACAATGTTAATTTAGTAGTTGGAGCTTGAAGGCAACGAACCCCTCTTTTCTTTCACCCCCAAATTCCTGGCTGTGTTAATGGCTTCATGTACTGGGATATGTTCTATATAGTGCGCTTCCTTCCTACGTGGGGTCCCCTGAACAGCTTGACTTCCCACACTCTGGAATCCACAGACCTCCCCATTAGTCTCTACTGCTTTGAACATGTTGGTTTGGGGGGAGAACTTATTCCAAAAATTCTGCAGACTTCCTTTCTTAAGCCTTTTCATAGTCTGTGGCCATTCATGGGAGATTAAGGAATGGAGGAGAAAGCATTTCAGGTGGAGAAGGGACTATATATAAAGACAAGAGGCAGAGAAGAAATCTAGGATCTTGTGTAGAAGAAAAGACTGGATATCCATAGCATTTCAACTTTAGCAATGAAAGGGTGAGTGCTGAGTGCAAGGTGGAAAGAGGCCAACCAGGAAGGGCCTCAAATGTGTGCTAGTGTAAATCATCTTCGTTTTATAGGTAATGTGATACAAATGAAGGATTAGTCAGGGCACTTGGGTCTGGATTGGGCTTGAGGAAGGTCAGCTATCTAGCATAGTAGAGGGGGACTGCCTAAATAATTACCACCTTTTACCATAGGATTCCTATTCTTTTTGTCCTTTTTGTTCTAATTGTTATGTATGTCATAAGTCTCCACAAATCTTGTTTGAAAAAAATGTGTGAAAAAATCACGGTAGTATTTATTTGGTGACACAAATATATCCAGTGTTTTACTCATTTAATCCTCAATAGCCCAGCGAGGTAGATACTTTTTATTGCCATCTCCATTTTACAGTTCAGGAAAATGAGGCACGGGGTTAAGTAACGTGCCAGAGGCCCACACAGCAAGTTGAAGAGCCATGCTGAGGCTGTCTAAAACGAGCACAAGTATCCATTATCCTTTAACGCTTTCCATTGAAATGTACAGTGTGGCCTGTAGAACTTCATTGTAATATCACTACATATGGGTTTTAGGTATTGAAAAACTGCAGATTGCATGTGAATGAGCCCCGTGAGATTTAAGACGTTGTTCTAAATGTTGCTGATGTACACCATAGGAAGCATAAAGTGTATCACTGGGTTGGTATTCAGCTAACTCTCCCTGCGGGTATGATCTGTCCTTAATATAAACAAACACCTATTAATGGTCCATTATATGTTGTAGGTAGTTAGCTAAACTCATTTAATACGTAATTTATTGATGTGACTGTTTCACAGACGTATTCAGTGAGTTTTTACACCTGAATCTTTCCATGTGAATCATTCCGTGTGAGAACATGTTTATCTGAATCCTAGACATTTGAGATGTTCTAACAATGATTTCCTATTTTGAATATCCCTGATGATAAATACAACTGGCTGAGATAATCAAAACAGTATGAAAGAAGGAATGGAACTGATATTAATTTTGTGACTAATAAATACCAAGCACTATCTGTATAGTATCTCACTGATCTTCAAATGAAAACTTGAGGTAGGTATAATTACCCCACTTTATAGACAAAGAAACTGAGGCTCATAGAGGTTAAGGAAATAGCCCAATAGTTCCCTGTGAATAAATAGTAACTCTAGGATCTTTTAGGTACATATGAATCCAAAGACTCTGCTTTTTCCATTGCGTGTATTCAGTGTGATAGGCTCACTATGCACACCAAAAGTATGCAGACATCTGTGGATATATTAGTATAAACAGTAAAATGGAAAATTAAAAATACACATTTGAATGATGGCCTAAAACTATTGACCCAACTGGGCAGCATTGTAACTATCTGGCCAAAAATCTTCCCAAAATTTTCAGCTTTGAGCTTCTCTGTACAACATAAATGGCCACTTGCGTGATTTCCTCAGCTGTCAATATATGACCAACTTTCTCCAAGCTAAATGCCTCCATCAGACACAATTGGGTAGACTGAGCAGAGGAGGAATGTTTTCTTTTAATACCACAATTATAGACTAAAAATAATGAGGGGCTTTTGAAGAGCTGACCTCTGAAAAGATTGTTGCCTCTTTTTCTTCTTGATGATGCCCATTCAGACATATTTTATATTTGATATGTATGCATGTACGTTCCAGCCCAAATTGCACAGGACACATTTGGAATTTCCACAAAAATAGTTCTAATTATTCCATGGGAAGTGCCTGTAGTCCCTGAGATTTGCTACCTTCATGCATAGCCACGCTCAGTTCCAAATTACACAGTATATGGACCAACCAGTGGGGCCTGGAATAATTCTTGCTGCCCTTAGCACCCAAATACCCACAGACACATAGTTTTGCTATTTCTACTACGTTAATCAAAACTCTAGCATGGAATTTCTGGTTGTTTTGCTCAATATTTTCCTTCCAGACTTGATGCAATCCACTTCTCAATTGTTACTCTAACGAGGGCCTTGAAAAAAGTTAATGGCTTCCACTCAGAGAGTCCAGACACCATGCTGTATAGCAATAATCACTGTGAGGGATCCTGTTCGAAAGGATACCACTTTCTACCCACCAGTGTTGGATTTCCTTGGGTAGTGACTCAAATCAGAATGGAGTTTACCATGTTCTTTTGGGCCCAGTAGAGAGGAAGCCCTCGGCCCTCTAAAGAAATGCACATTCAGGGGCGGGCTCCAATCACACCCTGCCTTTACTCCTTCTTCTTCCTAAAGAGCCTAAGTTGCCGTGGATCCAGTGTGTCTCATGCATGTGATATGCACATTCATTTCTGCTTCTCTCTTCCCATCCAATCCTTAGCAGTTCATGCTCTTGTTATTTTAAGGATGCATTACAACTATTTCCTTTTTTCATATCTAATTCATCCTCCACAGAGCTATCAAACTGATCTTCCCAGAATTCTGTTTTGTTTATACTATCTCTTTAAAAAAGGACATCATAGATTCCTATTATATGAAAAAACCTGGAAAATATTATGATATAGAATACTCTTCATAATATGGTTTCCAGACATACCTCCTTTATACTTCCTCATTCCTACCATATATATATATATATACATAGCCAACTTGACTAGTCTTTGTTCTCTGATCACTCACCTTGACTTTGCTCCATAACTGAAGGAACCCTTTCCTACTTCTACATCTGTTTCCATTTACTAGTTTTTCAAGCACTTTTCCTCCATGAACTTTCCCCTTTTAGAGAATCTTGCAGTTGAAAGAACACTTTGAAGTCATTGAGTCTAAGAATTTATTTCATGATTTACTCCCCTTTAAGATATGCTGTGTTAATCGTTACCTAGTCTATGTCTGGTGACAGGGGAATTGATACCTAAGTTAAGGTAAAGACTGTATTTTATCTATGTATTGCCAATGTCTGGTACATTTTAGGAACATTGTGAACATGTTTGCTAAATGAATGAGTAAATGAATGAATGGATGAATGAATGAATGAATGATTGTCTCTTAAGGCAGGGGTTAGCAAATTTTTTCTATAACTGATCATGTAGTAAATATATTTGTGGGCTGCATGGTCTGTCTCAAAACTACTCAACTCTGCTATTATAGCAGGAAAGCAGACATAAACAATAAATAAAGAACATAAAAAAGCATGGCTGGATTTGACAGCCTGTAGTTTGCCAGCTACTGTCTTAAGGCAACACAAGCCATCTTGAGATAGTTTTTAGTATTCTTCCTCATGGTGCCTCAGATCTCTCTAGCTAATTTTTTATACTTATTCAGACATTCTAAAACAATTTTCATGCTTCCTCTTATCATGTTTAATTCCTTCAGCCATTCCTTATATCATTTTGAGTTTCTTCACTAACTTAGCCTTTCTCCCAAATTATGTTCTGTTTATCTGTGGCTCTCATAAAATCTGGTATTAAAAACAAAAAGCAATGCTCCATATTGATATGAACACTAAAAAGTAAAGCAAGTTCACTTCCTAATTTCCCCTATATACTTCAGGTATAATAATAAAGCATAAGATAGCATTACTTTATCATAATATTGTGAAGGGGAGACACGTCACATCTCCTGTTGATCCATGAGTCATACTTCAGCTCTACACTCTTATCTAAACTGTTCTATAGGGGAACAGGGGTAGGGACCAAGTATAGACTCTCATAGTTTTCATTCTATTCCTTTCTTACTTTATTTTACAAGATGAAATGATATCAAGCACCAGTTTAAAAACAGCAGAATGCCTATAATGATTCTCATCCAATGCACCATGTTATCTTTAGTTCATCACTCAGTTGTTTGTTATTGTTGTCCCATCCAGTTCTATCCCCTTTATGTCATCTATCCATGCATGTACTCGTTCACTCATTCTAAGATGTTTATTGACTGCTTACATGTGTCGGTTACTGTACCAGGCACTGGAGACCCCATAGTGAGAAAAAGGGACCCATCCCTTTGGCATAGTCTGTCTTGACACCAGGCCACACAATGCACCATGTGATTCCTAAACAGTCAACACAAATTTCACATTTTGTACTGTCCCATATAATATCTAGGCTCTTCCTCACTTGTCCAAGATAATATCATTGTGTTCCTGGTTTCCATATGTTCCCTGGCAGTTGGTTCTGACCCATATGTGATTCCATTCCTTCTCATTTGTCTTTCTTTTTAAGCCTTGTCTTTCCAAATATTCCTTTTGGTTCCCCTTCAGGGACGCTGGCTTGGATTCCCCCTATCAGTTCTCCTTGATTGAACTACCTCCCATTGTACAAGCTTTCTATCCTAGCTTGCCTCTTGACTCTTAACTGGTAACTCAAGTCAAAGAAGACTATTACCCAGAAACAGGTAACCAGTTGGAGCTAGTAAAAATGTTACCCAGAAACAAATCACCGCTGAATTCCTCCTCCAGTGCTTTTTAACCCATACCACTGTGCTTCTCCGAAGTGGTGGAAATGCATGATTTCATAGTTAACCCAGGCCACCCTAGCCAGCCCTGTCAGTAGGATCCCACCGAACAAACCTGAAACAAATCTGCCGTACCCTCTTGCAATTACCTGTCTCAGTAATTCCTATAACTGTCTTCTGTCCTCCAAACCATTACTCTGGCTCCATGCTAACACTAGTTCCTTCGAAATTTCCCTACAAATTATGACATTGCCCAACCCCTCTCTGTTATATAAATTAAAACATTCTTTAATATTCTTTAAAAATACATCAAAGTAAAATTCTTACATCGTTTTCCACTCTGATAAGATTAGTACTGAAGAGAAACGTGTTTTAAAGTTAATCCCATGCCATATATATGTCTCTGTTTTTCGGTCTACTTTTTGGTACTACATACCATTGTGATGTTAAAGGTAGTATGCCATGTTACAGTCACTTGGCTGCACCAGTTCTGGGTGTCATGGGCAAAAATTGACTCTTTTACCTGAATACAAGAATAGTACTCCCTAGACACTGGTGAGCCATTTACTGATGCCAGATGCACTGGCGTTATCAGTCAAGGTAAGCGCCTTGTGACTAAGTTGTGTATATCTTTGTATCTTTCACAACCCCACTTTAATGATGAATAAACTGATATAAATCTATGTTGTGCTCTTTCTGAAGTTTATAGGTTTACATGTTAATGACTCTGCTTAAGGATAATAAATGACCCCCCGAATACATTTAGAAAGCCCAACTGTACAATTTTGCCAGTAGGTGAACAATGGTCTAGTAAAGGTGTTTCTGGAGGTCGGGAAGAAGCTTTGACTTAAAGGTTATTGAGTAGATTATACTTTGCAAAACCTACTACTTCTTGGTGGAAGGTCCCATCAATTAGCTTCATGTTTCATTTGACTTATTTCCTATACTCCTTGCTTTGCTTTATTGACCCACACCTCCACACAGAATGTATACTGCATCTTCTGTGGGGAGGTTCCTACTCCAGTTTCCACAAGCTGAAACCTTTCACATTCCTCTGATGTTTGATAATTTCTTAAAAAAAGAAACAAAAACAAAACTAAAACCTCGCTCCTCAAATCTTGTAAATACCCTTTTGTCCACTAACTGAAGACAAAAGATAGAATTGAAGCGAGGAGGCTCTTCCATAATGTGTAGCAACCCTTTTTCTGCCTTACTGTGACCAGGTTAGATAGGTTTCTTGGAATTTTCTTGTCTCGGTTTCCTGTCAGAGGAATTTTATCTAACACCTGTGTTTATTTGTCAGATTAAGCCCTTAATGGACTATAGGGGTGGGATAACATGAATAAATCAATGGTGCCACATACATTTAAATAAAACAGTATAATGATTGATCCAGAGTTAAGAGTTGATAAATGAAATAAAGGAACTGGTGATGCAGAATCTCTTATAGAACAGCATGAAGTGGTACAATGATTTCCAGACAAGAGACAACAGAGAGAAGGTGACCACGGAGTTGCACTGTTCACTGCTTATAAAATCCTAACTGCATTCTCTCAAAATTGCATAGAATTAGGTAACTTCTAAGTTCTGATGTTATAGACTGCCTGAAGTAATATTTTACTGGACCATAAATTGTTCTGACTACATTTCATGCCTGATAAAATCCTTACATTTATGGTAGAAAATGTAAGTCCTTGTTCCGTAACTAATCTTTTAAGTTTTCTGAAACAGAAAAGTCTTGCATTTGTTTCCTAGAAAATGTCGTGATTCAAAGAATCATTTTGCTCATTGAAAACAGGCTAGCATAATTAGGAATTTTGGTCAAATTAACTTTGAAATTAGTCTTGAGATATATTTTATAGTATATATAGATGCATACACAGAAGATGCCAAAAAAAGTCTACACATTTTAGCAAAGGAAAAAACTGTATTAATTGTAATACTCAATATATACCATTAACAAAAGATGAATACAAGTCACGTTTGACTTCTGCAATGACAAGAGGTGCTCAAAGTGGTTACCATCAGGGTCCAGATACTTCTGATTACGGTGAACTACTGCTTGAGCAACATTGATGAAAGTGTCCCGTTGTATACATTTTTTGGCACCCTCAGTATATATATAAATATATATATTCCTATATATATGAATTTATCTCAGTCTGGATTTCAAGAGGTATAAATACACTAGGTTAATGTGGTTTAATCCTCCAATGGCAGTATAATTGCGGCTATTGTATAACACTGAAGAATGTTTTCTGACCTATAGGTTTAAACATACCATTATTGATTATTACTGCCTAAAAATCATATGTTGGAAATTAGAATAAAATGTTCTTAATGGGAGATAGGAAGATATAATGGATGTGGTATGGACTCAAAGTCAGTCATATCTGTGTTGAATTCTCCGCTTCATGTCTTCTGAATTTGGTAATCTTGCTTTAGGCCAATTTTTTGGTGAGAAATAGACTCTGAGATGGAGGTTTTTGTGCGGGAAGTTTGTTGAGGAGTGGCTTGGGATCAGTATTCTCATAGACGTCTGAAATCTAGAAAAGAGTGCCTGGCCTTTGTACTCCCACATTTATCAGCCGTTAGATGTGAGCTGGCTGTGGGAGGGTGAATAATCTTGGTTAAGGCAGTTCTCTGGTGGAAGGAGGAAAATTCCCAGAGGAGTCAGCTGTGAACCATTAGAAGCCAATACTTTAGGCAGCTGGAGGAATGAGTGCCTTGTCCTAAAGAGGATCTGGGTAATGTCCCACAGCATCTAGCATCTCCACTCCTTGTGACACTTGTTTCTTCTTGTTTCATATAATAAGTTTATTCCATCTGGGAGCTGCTTCTTCAGGATTCTAGTAAGTCGCCTTTCTTGACCTTTAAGAATTAGATTAATGGAAATACAGCCCCTGCCAGTGCAGCTAGTCTCAATGCCACAACTGATACCTACCGTTCTCTATCGTCTTCTCTCTCTACTACCCATTCTAGAATTCCCAGATCCTCAGCTGGCATCTCTACTGATCTATGCAGCTTACCTTGTGGGGTGGCACAGATCATTACTGAGGGGTCTGAAATCCTCTTCACCATTTGCTTCTTAGGCCAGGGCTACTGCACTTGACCCTTTATCATCAAAAATAGACTAAGAAATTCCCTATAACTCGCCTGAATAATGGAAATTCTTCCTGCCCCCACTGTTTGACAGCAGCCCTTCCTCCTGGTGATAATTCAATTACTCCTGGCAGTAGGGGACCCTTCTCCTTGCACCAGTCTCCTGGCACAAGGAGCCCACAATGACTGGATGTAAGGCACATCTTAAAGTTTAATAAGCTTCCTTTTGTGTTCCTTCATGGAAGCATTCTCCCTCTGAAGACCAGGATCTCTGGATGCACAGAGCCTAAATTTGTGGGAACCAAAAGCACAAATTCTTCTCTTAGACCACTTCTCTTAGGAGATGCTAAGTTCAGCCATTCCCACTTCCTCCCCTTAGTTTCTAGACCTGTGTATTCTATCTACTGGGAATGTAGTACTGAAGAATGGTCATTGATTTAGAGTGTTTACCACATACCCAGGTGGCACCCCATCATGGCAGGGTATCATCTCCAAGTTGTCACTTCAGTCTGTTTCATCAGTCTATCAGGCCAGCAGCTTTTGGGTCATGCAGTCGGTTTCAGGATGAGTGGGTCCCATAGCATGCACCCACTGCTGAAGTCCAAAGTATTCCCAGGTCTGAGGTGATATATTGATAAACTCAAGCACTCTGTAAGCCCTCAGATCATGGTGCTGAATAAGGCCTGCAGGCAGGTAAGCAAATCCTTATATGGAATTTGTTCCAGTTATAAGCAAAATGAATCACTGCTTCTTGTAAGGTGGAATAAGTCTAGTGTCACAGTCAGCTTTCCATCACGTGGCTGGTTTATTTCCCCAAGAAGTAGTTCTGACTCTATGGCTTACCACTGGTCTCTGTTGCTATCAGGTCAGACAGCTCATCACCATTCCACATGTGGGTAAACAGAAATATATATTGTGTAGCCTAATGAGATATACGGGTTCCATGTAAGAAACGAAGGGGAGGTTATTCTCAAGCTTAAGAAAGAAAAGTAGGGGAAGAATGGAACTTCTTGGGCAGGGTATTAGAAATATAATGATGCTCACTAATTTATATATTTTTGTTCTTCCTTGTTTAATTTCCACTTTTGTTTTCCCTAGTTACTGAGTTTTATTTTTTTAAATTGAAAACAAATTTTAAAAATCTTAGTTTCTTTTTGATCAAGACTGGTCAATTTGCCAACTTAGCAGAACTAGAAAGACACAGGCCAATTTGGAAAAAATGGGTAAATAAATTACTTCTGTGAGACTCATTTATAAAATTGAAGTGAAAATACCTATCTTTCAGAGCTATGGGAGTTTTAAAAAGAAGTCTATAAAGTATTTGTACATGGTAGATGCTCAATCATGGCTTCTTAATATTGAAAAAATCCTAAATACTGCTGAGCTAAGGAGGAAAGGACAGGGTTTCCATCCTTGCTTGGGTTGTAGAGATCTAGCAAAGTGAAAGTACGTCAGGCAGAAGAGATGCCTTCCCATCCTACCTAGGGGCTCACCTAATAAGATGTTTCAGTGATTGACCTTGGATTTTATTTGGTTGTTGTTTGGTTTCTTTTTAAAATAGTATAGTTTTTGTGTTTATTTTTGGGTGTTCTTGATTATTTCCTTCACACTTTTAAAAATTTGTTTTCTGTCTATTGAAATAGGAAGGAAGGAAGGAAAGAAGGAAGGAAGGAAGGAAGGAAGGAAGGAAGGAAGGAAGGAAGGAAGGAAGGAAGGAAGGAAAGAGAGAAGGAAGGAAGGAAGGAACAAAGGGGGAAAAAGCATATTGTTATAAACATTTCACACATCAAGTATTCATTTATCATGGATGAAATGTTCCTTTCTTACCCTATAACTAGAAGATAACTACTCTAAGTATTTGGTATCTATTCTCCTAGACATTTATCTGTGCAAAACCAGCTATTACATTTATATAAAAATGCATATATTTTAACAAAAGCAGGATCATATTATGCATACTGTTTTAAAACATGATGTTTTAACTGAATGGTGTTTCATGGGTATTTTTCTAGGACACATGTAATGAACCCATGATTTTTAGTAACTTTAGTATACTATTGTATTCTAGTGTACCATAAAGTATTTGGTGAACATTTGAGCTGCTTGTGTAGGTCTTCACTATGTAAAACAATGCCCCAATGAATACTTTTCTAGCTTAAAATCTAGAAGTTCAGAGAGCATGGCAATTTTAATCTTAATGAATAATGCCAAATTGCCTTCTACAATGATGGCATCAAATTTCACTTAGAACAGAGGTTTTATTTCATTCTCAAGGATAATGGTAGGAATTCCATTACAGGAATAAGGGTCACAGCCAAGTGTCTATCTGCCAGGGATCAGACCACACAGTGTTTTTTTAGGGATTGAAAAAACACTGGTTTTGGAAAAGAGAGTGTATGATTTAATCGATTCACAAAAAGTGCACTGGTGGCAGTGAGTTGAAATGGAGGATTTGACAATGAGCTCATAAATATATTTTCAAGCTTGACAGACCTGTGTTTAAACCTTGACTCTACTATTTACTAGCTTTGTGATATTAGGTAAATTACTCCCTTTGAGTCTTATAAAATTAGGATAATATTGTTTACTTTATGGGGTTAGTATGTAGGTTAACTGAGAAACACATATAATTCATATACCTGTACATAACATATACGCATGTCACATCCATGTCAGCCTGATTGTGTCACGCCTGCCACGTAGCAAATATTAGCTATCATTATTACGCCTTTCCACAACATGTATCAGAGATCCCAACAGGATGTTGTATTTCAGTATTTTCCTCTGACCTCCTCATTCCTCACACAGAACAATGACTAGAAAACATTGCTTGGGTAAATAATGCATTATCGTAATTACAATTTCCCTGAGAAAAGTGGCTTGCAGTTTGAATATTCAGCATCCTAATTACAATTTCCATAAGGAATGTAGAACAGTTATTATAAACAACACAATAATCACTGGGTCCATAAGGGACAACAGACTATTGGGGGAGCAAGGAGGAAGAAGAAACAAAAGCCTGTGTTCTAATCAGCATTCAAGAGTAGAAATACGGAACCTGAGAATAAATTATAATAGCCTCTTAAAATACCCTTCTCAGAATTTATTGAAAAATCTTAGCATGATGGCAAATTTCCATGGGTTTATTAAGTGCTGCCTATATAATTTTTCCTTAGATATAATTTAGTTTTATCATTGTTATTAAACAGTACATCTGTACCTCCACTCATTGCCATCCATAATCGCTGCGTCCCCAAGAATTTTAAAAAGCAAACCATCACAAGATACAAAAGAACAAAATATTTAAAATACACTTTAGAAGGAGACGTTTTATCAGGGTATGTCTCCCTCCACAGTTAAATGTGCCTCCTTTGTCAAGGAAAAATGGGTAAAAGATTTTTTTATAACTTGTTCTTTTAATTGTGTTGCCTTAATTGGCTGTCACTTAAATTTTCTTTTTTATTTTTTCTGTCTTTTAAATTTTTCTTTAGGTGAGATGAGCAAAACAGAATTCAACTTTCAAGGTTGGTACTTTTCATGATGTTTTAAAACTTCTCAATATGAAACAGAGTATGAAAGAAGCAAAATATGCCCATAGCTTTTCACAGATAGTGATTAGAGGACATTATGTTTTTATTTTCCTCACTCATGGATAGAAAACTACAACATAATGCAGTATAGCATTCGAATGTAATACCTGATTCAATCCTTGGCAAAATTGTAAAGTTGGAAATATTCACTAGTTTTCCATTCTATTCACCCATCCATTCAGCATTTCACCCATCCAGTCATTATTCTATCCATCCACCATCCGTATTTTTTTGGAGGGGGTGAATACTTATTATATACATATTTTGTGCAAATCCCTGTCATCTTATTTTTCTCTATTCAATCCTTTTTTGACTGACCTTCACAGACCCCTAATCCCACACCTGTTTCTAACCCTTCTTACTATCTCTGACAATAAACCTTTACCTAATATCACAAGTCTTTAACTTGCCATGTCTGATAAATGAGCCATGTTTCTACAACATTGCTCAGCTAATTAATATGTCTTCAGATATGTCTACTCCCAAATAATTGAGGCAAAGAGGAAATCATCATTGTGATAATAAGGAAAGGACTCCTCTCTATATAATAATGAACCATGTCATGTCTTTCACTATCATGTGATATATATTACTATATATAGATTCCTATCTCATAGTTTAGTAGTATAGCTATATATAGTGATGTATGATATCAGTTGTCCTTCTTCAAAATTCTAGTATACAGGTCTTCTTTCCCTGTGCCTTTTAAGCAATCTGAAGACTGTCCAACCAAGAACAGGTTCGTTACTACACAAATTTTAAAACAAGTATTTCAGACACACATGAAATGGTACTTTGTAAGAATGTCAGTGGTAGACTGAAGCAAACTTCATGGAGGCATAAACTGATTTTTTTTTTTTTTTTTGCTGAGCAAGGATTAGTAAATGAAAATTAAGAGCAGAGTATTCCTTATACTAACTTAAGGTGGATAAATATTGTTTTAATTTGGGGGGCTGTTTTGATGTTTTAATAAACATTAGCATACTCCTTTTAAAAAGGTTTTCTTAATTTTCTTATTGTCTTTGATGTCCCCCAATGCATTTTAAAAAAATAATAAAGTCTTGAGGTTCTCAACAGGAAATTCTACTCCCAGAGGTGTTTTCAGAAACATCATTGTCAGAATTGGGAAGGGACTCTGATATCTGTCTGCCAATCTGGTTTGATTTAACTAATCTAATCTAAACTAGTCCACATGGTCTTACCATCAATCTATTTAGTCATATTGGGAAGCAGTGAGTAGTGGTTGTGCAGTTGGGCTGTAGAATCAGAATGATGGAGTTTGAACTTCTTTACCCAACTACTCATTAACAGCTCATCCACAGCTCCAATCCCTGATTTCCTCAGTTGTAAAAGGAGAGAAATAAGAGGACTTGCCTCATAAATTGTTGGGGAGGGGAATGACGTAATGTATTTACAAATCACTTTGGTATATTATAGGAATGAAATGATAGTTGCCATTATTATTACTTTGATATTATTACTATTATTGTAAAGCGTTTTTATTAGAGGCAGGCAACATCTGTTCTCTAAAATATACTCGTGGACTTGATCTTTAAAATTTCACCATCAGAGATATATTTATTACATAATAAGATGTTGTTCTATGTGAAAATATATATAACCTTTATCTATCAAATTGCCTATCAAATTGTGACATCTTATTATAGCAAATTGCATCTACTTTTTTTCTAAATATAAGATTTTGGTTACTATCACCACAGTGAGAGAAATAAGGAATGTGACTGATTGCTGAGGGAAAGAGAAGGGAATCCTTAGTAGCAAGAAGGGAGTGTAGTGTACAGAGAGGTTTGGTGCCAACTTTCAAATCTTTGTCAGACAGACTAACATTGTCTGTCTCTTTGTGTGCAGAGAGCCACTTCATTCATGGTGAGGTGAGGCCTGACAGATTGAGGAGAGGCTGCAGATTAGCGAGAGAGAGGAAACCTTAATGAAAAGTTGAAATTCATTCCTCCATGTCAATAAAAGTGACAGGAAATCTGAAGGGCAGAGCAGAAATGCAATGTAAAGGGTGGAACTAGAGCTCCTTCTTTTTGGTGAGCTCTGTAGAGCGTTGTGTGTATGTATTGTCCATGTGTATCAGAATAGATGAGGAAAGCCAGTCGTCCCTCCATTGAGACGAACCAGTGACTTCAGACCAGGAAACCAATATTCAAAGGCCATCCAGCAGCAGACTCTTGGTGCTGGAGCTCAGTATGAGCCCATAGGCAAGGGCTCTGAGTGAAAAGATCCCATTTTGTTCGCTATCTCTGAGTGAAGCCACCAATATTCCAAAGCCCACTAGATTGATAGCATAATGAAGGGAAATATTCAAGCTTTACATGCAAGCCCTGGACTTATTTTACATGTGCTCTGGTAAGTATGTAAACATGTCAAACTTAGAACTTCTATAGGGAAAGAACCCTCTGGGATCCAATGAAGAAAACGACACTTTTAACTTGATATCATAAAAATTGTGTGTGGGGGGGCAGCCTGTTGGCTCAGTCCGTTAGAGTGCGGTGCTCTAAACCACAAGATTGCTGGTTCGATCTTGGGAGCTGCACCCTCCCCAACTAGATTGGAACAACTACTTGACTTGGAGCTGATGGGTGCTGAAAAACACACTTAAATAATTTTTTTCTAAAAGTTAAAAAAAAAAAAAGGTTAAAGAAAATGTGTGTGTGTGTGTGTGTGTGTGTGTGTGTGTGTGTGTGTACTCTATGCAGATGTCTGATGGCTTGTATTAGCCACTGTAGGTATAATCATGCTCTTTCTTGAGTGGGAATCAGTTATAGATTTTTATACCTAAAAAATATTTAAACTATTATCCATTTAGGGTTTTATCTTCAAATAATGAAATTCAAGCCCACAGAGGTTAATCAAACTGTCCTACACCGTGGAGTTCACTAGTCACCAAATGGAGACCACAACCACATAGTTTAACTCCCTCCTTGCCATGGGCCACCTTAGATTGCTTGGTGAAGAAGATAGGAAGGTCTTTTATTGGGATGGCAACTATTTCTGAAACACTGCATTCTATATTATCCTATTGTCTGAAATTGGTATTCATCTCTTCTGTTGCTCAGCACTTCTTAAATTGTCTTACTTTCTAGACTATACAAGGTGTGATCAAAACATACTGTGAATGCATAAATGAAAAAAAATATCACAGTGAAAGACACATTCCCATTAATTCCCCTCAAAATACTCCCCATCACTTCAAACACACTTATTCCATCATTCTTGCCACTTTCTGAAGCAGTTCTGGAAGTTCCCTTTCATGAATGTCTTTAGTTGCCCTGTCATGGTTCCCTTGAAGTCTTGAATCGATATAAAATGTTTACCTTTTGACTTTGGGGAAGAGCCAGAAGTTGCACGGTGCCAGATCCAGTGAATAAGGTTCATGAGGACACACCATAATGTTTTTATTTGACAGAAATTGCTGTACCTCAAGTGATGTGTGACACACATGCTTTCTGTTGTGCTCATAAGTTCAGTGAATGCTGCTGCCAAGTGCCATCCAAGAGAAAGATAGGAATCTTCAATACAGGAAGCAGTGCGTCGAACCTTAGTAACACTGCGTGACAAGTTTCAGCTTGTTTGGTGCAGTCAGTCGGGTGTGAGCTACGGTTGAGAGAAGGTGTGTTTTAAAGTGTGCCATAAATCATCCACATCATGACAATGCTTCATGTCACACATTCCTTCTGGTATGGCAATTTCTGTCAATAAAAACATGACAGTGTGTCCCCATTCACCTTATTCATCACATTTGGCACCATGAGACTTCTGGATCTTCCTCAAAGTTCAAATGACCATGCAAGGTTTACGTTTTGAATCTATTCAGGACATCAAGGCAAGCACGACAGGGCAACTAAAGACACTCATGAAAGAGGACTTCTAGAACTGCTTCAGAAAGTGACAAGAACGATGGGACAAGTGTGTTCAAAGCGAGGAGGGGTATTTTGAGGGGCATTAATGGCAATGTATCTTTTACTGTAATATATATATATATATATATATATATATATATTTTAATTTAAATGTTCACCATATTGTTTGATCACACCTCGTATCATGAGTTCCATAAGGGTAGAGCTCATGGCTAGTAGTTGTTTCTATTTTTACTACATTTATAAGGTTCCAAATAAATATGGTGCAGTTTATTTAGATTCTAAACCTTGTGAAGAACACTGAACCCCTACTTCTCTTTCAGCTTATTGAGTTCCATTGGCATTATTTGTGAGAAGACCCAGAAATCACTCCAGGTGACCAGAAAGCAAACAAATGAATTTGGGTTGGGGTTGATGGTTTTGTTTTTTATTGTTTGTCAACTTTTCTATAAGATTGGAGAAATAATATATCAAAAATGAACTCATTGAAATAGTGTATGCTTGCTTATGTGTATATTTTAGGATGTAAGTGAGGTGGAGGTGGTCAAAAAGAAATATTTAAAGAATTTCATTAGCTGTGATTACTTGGACTCCATGTTTTACAAGCTAAACCATTAGAGGGACTGGTGAGGATAGAGAATGCCTATTGAAAATATGAATATATCTTTGGGCAGATAGAAAGGAGGGCCCAACGGCTAAATATTAGAATGAATGGACTCATTTTTTAAAAAATACAAAACAAAGGTTACAAATAAGAAAACTAATTTTCTTTTTATTACAGATTCTAAATCTAATTTCCTTTTGCCCTTCCTGTGTATTTGAAAATAGGGTGTAGCTCTTATTTCCATGTCAGAGCTGTTTAATATTTTCACACTGAGAGAATTGGGTTTAGATTTGAGCACCACAAATTTAGAAGCCTATGAATAACCAATTTTTCCCTGCTTCTGTATAGAGTATCATTCAAAGTAGCACAGATTAGAAGATTATTAATTAAAGAGAAATTCCAATATTCATTCACTTAACTCTTTCAAAGATCATTTTGACACATTCTCTAGGTTTTCCAGTGAGAAAAAATAAAAACTAAGGCAGATTTTGAAAATGTTAGTAAATATAGATAGATAGATAGATAGATAGATAGATAGATAGATAGATAGATGATCAGTATATGTATATGCAAATACATGTACAGCATAAGGATGGTGATAGATTCGAAGTTATGCTATCAGTAGAAGAGTTAGGCAGGAACAGCATGCATAGCAGACAGAACAATGCATTCACTCTAAATGAATCATGCGATGAGGCAGCTGATTATCATTAGCATATTATTACTATACAATTATAATATTACCTGGCTTTTAAAACTATGAACCTATATTACCTTGACAAAAATAAAAGCTAAATTTAAATGTATTTTTTAATATAAACAATTTTGTAATTTACTCTAGCTTTAAATTCTCGCCTTGCCACTTACCTTGGGAAAATCATTTACTCTTTTATTGCTTTTCTTTCTGGTTTGTTTGCTTATTTATTGGGCTTTGTTTTGATTTTCTTCATAAAAGAGCTGTTTTAGGTGAATGATCCCAGCTTAATGTCTGACACAAAGCAGTGAGTCCTCCAACATTCATTTCCATTTCCCTCTTCACGGAGCTGAGAAATGTGTTAGCTGTTTTCAAATATTGGAAGGAGCCTCATGTGGAAGAGCCTATGGTTCCAAGTGACAACAGAAGCCAGAAGGGTCAAGGAAACATATCCAGCTCAATATAAGGAGGCACTTTTTTGTAAAACATAGCTGTCCCAAGGCACAGGTAGCTTGTGAGTTCCTCCACGGTAGTCGCTCAAACATAAGCTGAGGTTCATGTAACAGGGTTGAAATATAGAGGAGATGCTAATACGGGCAGGTGATGTTCCGGGGTTTTCTCTCCTATAGACTGGATGATGCTATGTTCTGTGTCTACTCCAAAAATGCAAAGATCATCAGGGAAGCAGGCTATAGTTATTAGTGTAGTAGCTAGAGATTATAAGAGATGGCTTTAAGCTGTAAGAAAAATGTGAAAGTAGAATTATAATAATCTGAGCCAAATTCTACCACAGATTTAACATTGTGAGAAAGTTCAAAGAATCCATAAGCAGTAAGGGTGAAGTTCTAACTTCTTGTTTGAAAGCAGAGCAGCTCTACTGGGAAAGGATTCACTTGGGGCCCAGTTTTACTCCAGACTCCATGCTTTCCTGGTCACACACAAGTACACACTGACTTGTACATATCCTCTGCCCAGGAGCACCCTCCCTTCCTCTCTGCCTTCTTCTAAGGCCTCTGGAATAGTTGCACACCAGGTACATTTCACATAGGAAGAAGAAGAGGGAAGAAACAAAAAAAGGCACATGACAGGTAGGAACTATGTACTTCCTAGCTCTTGTCCTTCTTCTTTAACTTTGAAAGGGAAGGTTAAGCCCCCACATAGGTGGAGAAACCCTACCCTAAACCACCCTTCACTTCTAAGGGCCTTATGTTCTCCCCTCCGTCCCCAACTTAGCTTTCTCCCAGGTCTCTTCACCGGCTACCTCTACAATCAACCCTCACCCAGGCCAGTGGGAGACCCCTTTTAGGACAGAAGTATGGCTTCAAGGTTTTGTTTCATGGGATGTTGTAGATTTTCCTTCTGGTAATGGCTGTTTTTGTTTAATTATACATCCTGTTTGAAGATAGAGACTGCCTCTGCAACCCAGATCCAGCTTTTGGCTTTTAGCCATATTTCTATTGGCCAACCAATACCTTGGCAATAAATTCCAGTTCATTAATTCCAATTAATTTTTTATGTTCACATCCAGCTGATATTTCCAATCTCCAGTCCTGATCTTCCCCCTACAAACCTCCCCTTTTCCAGCTACTCTAAGCATTTCACAGTCCCTCTGCTAAGAATGTCCCTACCCCTTCTCTCCTGTCTGGCACACACAGACTAGGTGCAACCAAATGTCCGCTTCTCTGTGAAATCTGCTCACACTGCCCTATTCAAAGTTAGGAATCCCTCTGTGTTCCCAGGACATCTGGCTCGCACTTCGATCATAACATTGAACATCTTGTGTTCTAATTTATGTCTTGGTGAGTTTATCTTCCCTACTTGTTTTCTCAAATAAAAACACCCTATTCTTTTTGGTATTCACCATACCTAGCATAGTGTGTGATTCATAGCAAGAACCCAATAAATGTTATTTGAATGAATAAAATAAATAATAAATGAATGAGATTATATACTATAGCATGTGCCATTTAAACAGCGGATCTAAAGGATTAGTTGTTAAACAGAGAAAGCTTCAGTAGGCATCTTGAACATCTGGACAATTGTAATGCAAAATATTTACTTAGGAGGCAAAAAAAGAGTCTCTTCCCATGGAAATATAAAATAATTTTTGTTCCAAGGAAAATTGCCTTGAAAATAAGATAACTGTCTACAGAACGAGAAACTAAGTTTATATCTTCAGGGACGTTCTCTTGTCTTTTTATATTATAAGAGTGAACAAGAGTTAAACCAAGCAGCCAGTGTGATGATGTTGCCAGACAGCTAATAAAAAAGAAGATTAGAGAGTTGTATAAAATGCCAGGTCTTGGCAGATTTCATGTCTTAGACATGAAACAGAGCAAAGTGACGTTGTTTTCTGAGGACCACCCAAAGTGCTTGATGGCAGCTTCAGCAGCATGATACCATTTTGACTGTGGTGTTCATCTTACCTTGTATCCTAGTTAGACAACAATCTAGAGAAAGAAGAAAGCAACAGCGGTAGAGGGTACTGAGAACAGAGAGACAACATCTGAAACAAAACCAAACACTTGCAAAAAGGAATGAAAACTTATTTGTAGTCAATCACTTACAACAAACACATCCTTTATTCTTGTGGATCTCACTAGATTATAACATCCAATCATGTAAAGCCTCTCCAAGAGCCATGTTCAGAGGGAGTCTGCATTTTATAGCTCATTTTATATTTCAGTCTCTCAAGGATCTTAGAATTAAGCAATTTAAGATGGAAAAGAAGTGAAGTGGGTAACTCTGCTCCTGGTGACTCATTGGACCACATGGGGTCACGGCCATCTTTATTTACCCAAAGAACAAACACAGAAAATACTTCACTGTTTTATACCTAATGAACATAATTACCTCAAATATTTCCTCTTTTGAGCTTTCTTAACCAAAAAGGCAACTTCAAAAATATCTCCTATTTGGGGATAAAGACAATGCTGGGAACACAGTGTGCCTATGGGCTACAGGAGAAGCACAAAGCAAGGAGACAGGCATAGGTCATATAACAGAGAAGGGTCTGGGTTTGGAAAGGAAGAAAATAAAAAGATTTCTTAGCACTTACTAAGTGCTGAGCATTGTGCTGATTTGCAAAGAATACACTATTGTATATCGTTATCCAATGTGAGTAATATTTCACAAAATTACCAGTGTATATTTCATGACATAGTATTGTAGATAGAATTGGTCTTATCTATAGGCATTTATATCTGTAGAAGTGTGTCCAGTTTATACCAAAGACACTCAAACAGCACATCCTATAATGTTGAACTTACTTTTAGGTCTTAAGTTTAGGAGCCAAATCCAGAAAACCAAATTATTTATAGGAGAAGTCGAGCTTACAAAAGGGTATGAAAACTCCCTAGCCTTTGATACATATACATAAAACGTCGCCTCATATTTCTCAGTCACATGCAAATTATTATATAATAAAATATTTAAAAGTGTTAATCTGCTTAAATCAACACAAAAATAATGTTACCCTCAACGGCATCTTATGAACATATACAGAGCAGAAGTGTCATAAATTGAAATAGAGACAATAATCGGAATTATTTTCATGTACAGTTGTCTGGAATAAAGGATTTTTTTTTTAATGACGATATCCATGTAGTCTTGTCCAACTAGCAAATTCTAATGAATCCGCTGGTTGGTGGAGATGATTAATTTCCGAGCTTGTTAAAGGACAAATAATAATAAAACCCTGGTGTTCCACCTTTTATAACTGGTGGTACTGAGTTTCTTCATGTTTCTAAAGAAACCTAAACCCCTGTTACTGTGGCTGTTGCCTGAAAGCTTTTTATTAGGAGCCAAAGATAAGTTAGAGATGTGTGCTGGATTGACTCAAACTGAATTACATCCCCACGGAGTTACACTGCCCCTTCCTGGTTAAAATTGCCGATTCAACCTGGTTTTCTGGTTTTCTCATATATTATTCCTCCTCTCCATTTTTTCACCTTTGCTTTAGTTCTGCTTCCCAAAGGATCGTTGCTTATGTGCCATGGTTATTTCACTTATTTATCTGAGAGTCAACAGAGCATAGGCTCTGGAGATGAGCCATCTGGGATTGAATCCTAGTTTTTCCATTTACTTTGTATGTCTGTGGACAAGTTGCTTAAAATCTCTAAACTTGAGTTTCCTTGTCCATAAAATGGGGAATACATCCTAAGAGCTTCATGAATATCACGTAGAGTGATCTGTTTCTCATGCTTGATGTGCATGATATACTAAATGGCATTATTATTATAATGGTATGATTATGCTGAGATAGGGGAAGAGGTATGTAAGTAGGTTCCAAACTCATTGACTTTCTCCACACTTTGACCATATGCATAAGCATTTCCCTTGAGTTCTGACTTAGCAAATGAAAATGCAATAGACATTTCTTCTTTTGCTCAGATGATTGAATAATTAGAACTAAATGAATATTGTCAGAATAAAAAACTTTCCAAAGCACTTTTATTTACCATCTTAGCTGCTAGAAGAGTTAGAGTCCAACTCAAAGCCAAGTGACTTTTCTTACAGGCTTAGTTCTTCTGGTTCTTCTATTATTTATTTTTTGTTCTTGTGTTATCGATAATTGTACAATGTTCATTTGTATTTGATTCATAAGTTCCCTGAAATTCTTTTGAAACCAAAACAATGATAAATCTTTACTCAAGCCTTCAGAAGTCCTAGAATTAATTCCTCTCTCTCCCCCCCTACCCAATTTAGAGCACCTATGGAAATGATCCAGTTATTTAGGTCTCTACCAGTTCCCTGGGGACCCTTTTAAAATAGCATATTCCTATACTCAGCCCTAAAAATTCTGATTCTGTAGATCAGGGTAGAGCCAGAAATCTGTGTTTTTAGCAAGTGCTCTTCCCCCAGTAAATTCAGATTTAGTTGATACTCCACCACCTTTGGAGAAGCAACGGCCTGTGTAGTATAACAGGGAAGAGATGGAAATGAGTCTGGCTTCTAAAGCAAATCTAATCACTATCCATATAACTTAGAAAGTCACTCAACCCAAGATTCAGTTTCTTCATGCTTAAAAGATGTGGAAATCTATAAATGTCCATTCTACCTAACTCATAAAGTTGCTATACACATTAAATGAAATGATATATGTAACAGGAAGAAAAGTATATTACATAATTACATGGTCATCTAGTTTCAAATTCTAGGAAAGGGGCTTTGTAACAATGACCTCTGACTGCTCCAGATAGAATGGGTATAGGGGATCTAGAACACCCATTAAATTGCAGGTCATCACTCATTAGGGGATTGTGAGGTCAGTTTGGTGGTGGCTCCAGCATTTTTATAACAGTAGACTGGAATGTAATGGAAAGGAATGGAGTGGAGTGGAATGGAGTGGAGTGGAGTGGAGTGGAGTGGAGTGGAGTGGAGTGGAGTGGAGTGGAGTGGAGTGGAGTGGAGTGGAGTGGAGTGGAAAGGAATGGAGTAGAATGGAGTGGAATGGAATAGGAAATTATAGTACAGGCCAAGACAAGACAGAATAGGACAGAGCAGAAAATATCAAAGAACATTGCCTATAGGAAGTTTAAAATAAGGTGTTTAATATTAATCTAGTTGTTTTTGTGCTATATTGTATCACCACCCAACTTGTGTTTGGAGATCAATACTTAGTAATGAAGGAGGTGAGGCAGCAGCCAGCGCGGGCGTGGGGTGGCTCACATAGCAAGGTAGCTAGCAGACAGCATCCTCGAGTGAGATTGTGTGAGGCAACTGGGAATATAGAGAAGGACAGGAGAATATATGTATTCCCAGCAGCCTCAAAAAATGTGGAAGGTACTAGACAATCTTGTAGAAAGGAGTTCTGGAGCTGTTTCATTTGGAAGTTTTGTTGTTGTTTTTGTTGTTATTGTTGTTCTAATCAAAGTTTATTGGGGTGACAATGGTTAGTAAAGTTACATAGGTTTCATGTGTACAAGTCTATAATACACCATCTATATATCACATTGTGTGTTCACCACCCAGAGTCAGTTTTCCTTCCATCACCATATATTTGATCCCTGTACCCTCATCTGCCACCCTTTCCCCCCTTACCATCTCGCAACCACTAAACTATTATCTATGTCTATGAGTTTTTGTTTGTTTGTATATCTTGTTCCTTTGTTGCTTTCAGTTTTATATCACCCATGTCAGTGAAATCATATGGTTCTCAACTTTTTCTGTTGCTGTTTTTTAAGAAAGATCCTAAAAAGCTTGAGGAGATGGGCTATCAGTTTTTGTGTACCAGCTCTGTAAGCTTTAAAGCACACTACACAGGGAAGATAGCACTTGGCAGGAGTTGCTCATTTCCTGGTTACCTCTACTGGATCCCAAGTGTCGGTTAAAGGGATACTGCTCTAACATCTGAAAGTCAGCCACGAAATTCATGTTTTCCTGTGTTAACAAAACATTTCCCAACTTAATAGTTGCGTATAGTTAAAATAATAAAGTGTATGCACTATTTAGTTATATTAATAAGTACTATTTTGTGAGCTAATATCATGTGCTAAGTTTTGTGCTAAGTAGGTTACAACTATAATCTGTTATTTTCTAGAACCCTAGGGGTAAAGTTTTAATGTACACACTTTATAGATGATTTTACTGAAGCTCAGAGAGATGACTTAATTAACTTCATTTCACATGAGTAGCAAGTGATAGCATTAGTCACACCCAGATTTCTAGTCACACACTCTCAGCTACACCTCAATGTCTTAGGTCCTCATATGAACCAACACTTGGAGACTGGTCTTGAAAGGTCATCACCATATGGGGCACTGGTTCTCAGAGGAAAGCATGCCTGCAGAGTCAAGCAATTAAGCTAAACAAAAGTGTTGTACACTACCCCACAGCCTCTGCTGGAAAGGTTCAGTGACTCCACATCTTCATTTTATAGCGAACTATATGCATTGTGTATTCCTTGTGCCTTTTTTCACTGTGGATTCTAAAGGGACTTGGAGGGGAGCAATTTGCGTGTTCTTTTCTTTTTTAATATTAATTTTGTGGCATACTCCATAAATCTATTTGCATTCTGTCATGCGAATGGTAGCGATTCAGATGAAAAAAGCATCATGCTAAAAATGTGTTTCTAATAGTCCAGGGAATATAGTTAGGAAATTAATTGTTTCATAGAGTTTTGTAATTTCAGAGCCAGAGTTAGGGCAGGTGTTGTGGGTTGTTACTCTGGGACCAATGTTTTCTTTTTGTTTGTTTTATATTTGGCAATCAAATAAGTTGATGTTAATTTCATCCCGAAATTATGCTATATTGAAGGAGCTACTCCTTGGAGAAAATATAATATCCTCTGGACAACTTGTCCCAGAATCTATTTGCTGTATGCATCCTGTGAGGGCAGAGATGAAAGAATAAGGCAGCTGGGACTAGCTTTCAGAACTATGAGAAAGTGGGGGACTTGTTATCCAGTTATCCCAAACATTACATGGCAGAGAGCAGTTTGCTCACCCCCTACCCAAAACAGTGACGTCCCTTCTTCAGTCAATGCCTTTGGAAGCAGAGTTTTGGGTTAGGCAGATGGAACAGGTTACCAAATTGCTGATTTTTAATGGCATCTAGCACATGCAAATTTGCATTCTGTGATTCTCCTCATTCTCCCCAGTGTCTCAGAACAATCTGGAATTAGCAAGTCTTGACAACATCTAATGAGAATGAACAGACTCACACAGATAATCTTTTTGCAGCAATTGGATTCAACCTTTACAACACAGGCAAATAAGCCTAAATAATGCCTTTTTAAAATAAATAAAAAGATTTCCTGGCATCGGGCAGTTATGTACTAAGAAGGGAGTCAGGTAAGGAGGCTGAGCTGTAATAATGACAACAATAGCTAAGGTCTGCAATGTTTACTATTATGTCTGCCATGTAGTCCTCACATCAACCCCGTGGCATGGGTACCACCTCTATCACCACTTTCATCACCATCTTTCTGCTTTGTAAATGAGGAAACTGAAGCAGAGAGAAGTTGCATTTTCTGCCTGTGGCCCACATACCTGATCCAGGAGCCATGAGGCCAACTACTACATGTCTCTCCCCTGTCAGAGTAAGAACGGCAAGGTGGATCTTTGCATTCTGAGGTGCTTTGCTAAAGTGCTCTCATCTTGAAACCCACAGGAAAGGGCCTGGCTACAAGTCATCATATCACATCTTGGGCACAGTATTTGGTGAACTGTTATTTCCTCTTATGATTAATTGATTGAAAAAATCATGATTTTGTCTGCTACAAGCGAGACACTGTATATATGGCAGGAGATATTTCTTGTGACTGAGGAGAACCCTGGAGCCAGGCTTCCTGGGTTACAGTCCATTTCCTATTTGTGATCCTGCAAAAGTGACTTAACTTCATGTGCCTCAGTTTCCTCATCTAAAATTAGAGATAATAATAATGCTTTGTTCATAGGATTGTTATGAGGATTAAATGAGTTGATTAATGCATAGTCATTAAAAAAGTGCCTAGCACAAAGTAAGAGCTCAATAACTTCCTTTTTAATTGAAGTTTATTGGGGTGACAATTGTTAGTAAGGTTACATAGATTTCAGGTGTACAATTCTGTAATATATTATCTATATCTCACATTGTGTGTTCACCACACAGAGTCAGTTCTCTTTCCATCACCATATATTAGACCCCGTTTTTATTGTTAAAGTTTTTTAAGCCGAACAAAAGAAAATGTTTTTGATACAGTTTTAATAGTCTAAATGGAGAGAGAAATAAATTCCTGTGAATCTATGTTTTATGAAATCAGTTAAGTTTAAAACATTAATAAAATACTTATAAATTTTAAAGGTTTTAATTAAGTTATCCTTTGGTGTTCAAGGAATCATATACACTTTTTAAATTGTCTTAATTGGTTTAAATGATTTAATTTATTTAATTAATTAATATAGCTAATATATATTGATTTTCTGAGTATAGGGAACAGTAAATTAAAACGATTTACACAAAATTTGTAGAATCCTTCTTCATGAGACATTCGTCACACTTTCAAACTTGATGTCTTTTAAAAAACATTAACATAAAATTATAATTAGCATTGAGCCATCTATATGTGATGCTATAAAATACAAGAAAAATGCCCCTTTGTTATTGATTGAAGTATCGTTTACTATATTTCTGCAGTTCATTTACTCATGGTAAAAAAATATCATTATCTAAAATGAAAATGTTGTCATATGACTATCTGTACCCCAATTCTTTCTTATAGTAAATGGTTATAATTGTTTGTAATCAAAGGAATGTCTCACTTTTAACCACAGCAAATTTAAGATTATATTTTGGGGTGAATATTTGTCATATGGGGAAAAATCATGTCTATGATGTATTATACACAGTGTTTCTAACACTGAGTATTTGCTCTACTAAAGTAATCATAATATAAATCATACAATGAAATTATATTCTTGAAAAGAGCAAGGAGTAGCTGCCCCTCAAGGAAAATATTGACTTTTTATTTATTTATTTTTTGCTTAACATCTGAAACTGAAAGACTTCTGGAAGGTTAACCAGTAAAACACTGTATTTTCCAGTTGTTCCTATTTTACAGGTGGCTACTATAAATCCTGTAGGATAAAAAATCTCAACTCACTTTGTAAACTTGAAATTTTGGTTTTGATGGTGGCAGTTCTTATCTAGCTCCAAAGGGTTTTCTATGAAAAAACAAATGAATAGGTAAAAACAAATGAGTAGGTAAAAACTGCAATTTGATGATAAAACAGAGAGACCTGGGAGCTGGTCCTTGCTACCACTTACCAGCTGAGAAACTCTAGGGCACTTATTCAGCTTTTTCACAGTTTCTATAGCTGCAAAAGAAGAACAATATCTAATAAGTGAATGGTGCAGATTGAGTGCATACATATTAAAGTATGTCATGTGTAATAGGTGGTCATAATATGATTGGGTCTGGGTCTAAAGATCGTGGAGGCCATGTTTTTCAAAGGACGTAGAAATGACTGAGAAATGAATCCTGGTTGGAACTAGGGAAACACCTACGATATTCAATGATTTGTCTTAACCTATAAATAAATATATAGTGTCATTGGATCACTTTGATGCATGCATATTTAGTTTATCTTAGCCAGAAGCAAATATGTTTGTGACAGATGTATAACAGTTAAGACACTTTAACAACTGCATGGATGAGGGGTTTACAATTGATTGCTTTCTTTTAGAGATAATTCCATAATCTATCACTAAATCCATAGCTCTTTACAGATGCTAGAAGTGATTAAACATCTAACTAAATGCTGGAGACACCATTGTAATTTTCTACATATCTGCTTTCACATAATCTCTCAGTTCGTATTTGTCCCTGCTGGCCAGGCCAAATTCACCTGACCAGTAAAGCTTTTCTTGCACACTTGTGTTGCATAATGGTACTCAGGCTTGTGGCAATAAATTAAAGCTCTGGCGATAGATGTTTCCTCTTCATGCACACATACCCATGCTTTTGCGCAGGCCACATTTCCCAAGAGCACAGTATATTACGTGCTGAAACTACAGAACAACAATCTTTCTTAGCCTAGGGTTTCCATCCGTCACTGAGACCCCTGCTGGAGTCTGCTGATCACCATGCAGAACCAAGTTCCACAGAAGTGCACAGAGATCTCTAGGGAGCTCCATCCATCTGTGTGGGACAAAGGCTCCAAATATAATTTTGCAAACCCACCCTCATTTATGCTTCTCAAGAAACCTTTTGTTACCTCCCAGAAGTAGAAATAGGTATATGTTTCACCTGGGGTCTAATACATTTAAGCAGAGCATGCAAAAACATTCAGCAATTTACTTTAGGGGCAAAATGGTGTTTTGGAAAAGATGATTATCCCAAAACAACACACATCCACACGTATACAGATACAAAGACACATTTGGGGTCTGAGATTTGTACTGAATCCCGAAGCAATGAGAAAAAAAAAAAGTACAAGAAATATAAAGAAAAGTAAGTAGAATCGTAGATGTCTATCCATTTTTAGACTGATGTGTTTAAAAGATCAGTGTCCTCTGAGCTAATGTTAGAATGAATTTCTCTTTCTATGAGAGGGAGCTTTGGCATTTTCCGGGTAGGTCTGTTGGAACTACTGATAAGTTAGCACATTTCTCTTACGATGTGAGTTAAATCATGTTAGGAGTGGCTGCATATCAAAGGCTCCAGTTTGCAGTACAAGTTCAGCAGTGCAAAATAGGAAGCTGTTCAAATTTCAGTTGGCATTTCATTTTCTACATGATATCATTCGAGTCTATTAGGCTTCATTTATCTGCTGACAACAACATACGTTGTATCAAATTTATTGTGAATTAGGAGATGATAGATGTAAAGTTGTATTAAAAGAGTTTTCAATGTGAATTTATATGTGGTAGGACAATTTTTTAAAAAGCAACTGTAAGAAACTCTTACTTTTGAACTTGTTCGCTGTTTGGTCGAACAAGGGGAAACATTTTTTATGGTGTGATTTCATTATATTGAGTATATTTATTTATTTTTAAATATTTTATTAGAATATAGTTAACATACAGTATTATATTACTTTCAGGTGTACACCTTAGTTGTCCAACATTTACATACCTAACGAAGTGATCACCATGAAAAGTCCAGCAACTGTTTTACACCGTACCATGCTATCACAATATTATTGACTGTATTCCCTAATGCTGTACATTACATCCCCATGACGTGTTTTATACCTGGAAATTGGAACCTCTTATTCCCCTTCACCTATCCCCCCTTTATGAAATTTTCAATTGCAGTTAGCATTCAATATTATTTTATATTAATTTCAGGTGTACAGCATAGTGATTAGACATTTATAAAATTTAAAAAGTGATTCCCCTGACTAGTACCCCCGGCACATAGTCATTACCATAACATTAACTGTATTCTCTGTTCTGTATTTTACATCCCCATGGCTATTTTGTTATACCAATTTATATTTCCTAATCCCTTCACCATTTTCCCCCTGCCCTGAACCCCCTTCCATCTATCACCCCAATAAATCTAATACCTATCTGACACCGTATAGAGTTATTACAATATCAATGACTATATTCCTTATGCTATACCCTACATCCCCATGACTACTGTGTAACAACCAATTTGTACTTCTTAATGTCTTCTCCCTATTTACCCACCCCCATTGCCCTCTCTCTGGTAACCATCAAAATGTTCTTTGTACCTATGAGTGTTTCTGTTGTGTTTGTTTATTTTGTTCTTTACATTCCACATATAAGCAAAATCACTTCGTATCTTTCTTTCTGTCTGACAGACTCCACTCAGCACAATACCCTTCCGGTCCATCCATGCCACTGCAGATGGCAAAAACCCATTCCCTTCAGTGGCCAAGCACTATTCTATTGTATATATGTACCACCTCCTGTCTTTAGCCACTCATCCATCGATGGACTTCCAGGCTGCCTGCACATCTTAGCCGTTGTAAACAATGCTTCAAGGAACACATGAATGCACACATCTCCTCAAAGTAGTGTTCTGGGTGTCTTCAGATAAATACCCAGAGGTGGGATTACTGGTTCCTTCTTTTTCTCTTGTTATAGCCTTTGTTTTAAAGTAATTTTGTCTTGTATAAGTATTACTACCTCAGGGGTATTTTTTTGGTTGTATGTTTCCATTTTCATGAAATATCTTTTTCCCATCCCTTTACTTTCAGTCTGTGTGTGTCTTTTGATCTGAAGTGAGTCTTTTGTAGGCAGATTATATAAGGGTCTTGTTTTCTTATCGACTCAGCCACCCTATCTTTGGATTGGAGGATTTAATCCATTTACACTGAAAGTAATTGTTGGTAGGTATGTCGTTATTGCTATTTTATTATTCATATGTTTTCATCTTTTTTTTTTTTTTTTTTTCCATCTCAAAGAAGTCCCTCTAAGATTCCTTGTAATACTCGTTTGGTGATAATGAACTCCTTTAGCTTTTTCTTTTCTGAGAAACTCTTTATCTGTACTTTGATTCTAAATGATAACTTTGCTGGGTAGAGTAGTCTTATTTTTAGGTCCTCGCTTTTCATCACTTTGAATATTTCATGTCTATCCCTTCTGACTTGCAAAGTTTCTGTTGGGAAGTCAGCTGACAGTCTTATGGGAGCTCCCTTATAGATAACTGCTTTTCTTTTGCTGCTTTCAAGATTCTCTCTTTGTCTTTAACCTTTGGCATTTCAATTGTGATGTGTCTTGGTGTGGGCCTCATTGGGTTCATCTTGTTTGGAACTCTCTGTGCTTTCTGGGCTTGTATGTCTATTTCCTTTGCCAGGTTAAGCAAGTTTTCTGTCATTATTTCTTCAAATAAATAGATTTTCAATTCCTTGCTCTCTGTCTTCTCCTTCTGGTACACCTACTATGTGAATTTTGGTACACTTGATGTTATCCCAGAGGTCCCTTAGGCTATCCTCATTTTTTTAAATTTTATTATTATTATTACTATTATTATTATTTGCTGTTCTGATTGGATGTTTTCAACTTCCTTACCTTCTAAATTGCTGATTCGATCCTCTACTTCATCTGATATAGTGTTGATTCCTTCTAATATGTTATTCATTTCAGTTTCTATATTCTTTATTTCTGACTGGTTCTTTTTTATGTTTTCTATCTCCATTTTTATGTTTCCTATCTCTTTGTTGAAGTTCTCTCTAAGATCACTGAGCACCTTTATAGCCAGTTTTTGTAACTCTGCGTTTCGTAAATTGCTTTCTCTATTTTGTTTAGTTCTTTTTCTGGAGCTTTGTTCTGTTCTTTTATTTGGGACATGTTTCATTGCCTCCCCATTTTGGCTGCTTCTCTGTGTTTGTTTCCATGTATTAGGTAGGGCTGCTACCAGTCTTAGTAGAGTGGGCTTATGTAGTAGGTGTCCTGTCGGCGCAGTGGTGAAGACTCCCTGGTCACAAGAGCTGGGTGCTCCAGGTGTGTCCTTTGTGAGGGTTGTATATCCCCTCCTATTGTAGTTGAGCTTTGATTGTTATTTGCATCACAATGGGAGGAATTGACCCTCATACTGATTGGTTGTGAAGCCCTGGCTGTGACTACAGTTGAGGAGCTGTGGTGTAGGGGCTGAATTTACAAGGCAGGATTTGCTTTAGCAGGTCTCTGGTGCATGCCCAGTCTGCCCTTTGAATGTGCCATCCTTGGAGGCAGCTCAGTGACACTCTACCTCGTTTCAAAGCTGGCCACTGAGTGTGCCAGCCCTGGGGCCTTCTGGGAGGGGACCCACTGCAGGCCAAGTTCAGCTGCAATCTGTGCCCTGCCTGGTGCCACCTAGAATGAGCCACAAAGCAATCTGCAGATGGCCACCACCTGTACTGGGCTTATTGTTTCCTCAAGAGGCCAAGCCACAAACTAAGTCCACCTGTCACTAGTTCTGGGCTTAGGGCTGCTCAGCCAGAGGTATGGGACATGCTGAGGTCAGATGCTGCTTGTTTTGTGAACTTTTCAGAGATTTTAGGAATGTTCACAGCATGAACCAAGGTAGGCCATTTATACAGAAAAGCCACTGGAAATGGCTTGGGTGTGCCTGAAAGTCGGGTGGGGCATGATCTCTGGGCATTACAAGGGTGGAGCAGACAGAAGGTGACTGCCCATTTGATAGAGATTCATATATGGCATCTGCCTATGTCTGCATGGAGGGAGGGAGAGGGCTCAACAAAGAAACAATGATCTCAGCCAGCTCCTCCATCCTGTAGAAAGCTGCCCCTCCAGTCCTCACCTTGTACCTAGACAATTCAATTCATCCCCGTATTTACCTAGCGCCCTTCAAGCTGCTGCCCTAGCGCTGGAGCTCAGAGGGAGTCTGTCAGTGAGTAAGTGCATGCATGGTCCCTGTAAGAGGAGTGCCTGGGAGTGTAGCCACCCTCCGTTTCACTCAGCCACAATCTCTGCCAGTTTTCACAGCCAGAAATTATGGGGACTTCTCTCCCCAGCACTGAAACTCTGGGCTGAGGAGGAATTCCCCCATCCTCTGGGGGCGGACGGGGGAACCTTCACAGCCGAGATACCCCTGCCAATTTTTAATGGTCATGTATGGGTGTCAGACCAGCTCATTCTGTGTCTCTGCCCCCCCCCCACAGTCTTAAGTTGGCTTCTTCTATATGTCTGTAGTTGTAGGGCTTCAGTTAGGCTAGAATTCAGGTGATTCTTAATAACGGTTGTTCTGTGGTTTAGTTGTAATTGATGTGGTCCTGAGAGGATGTGAGCACAGTTTACCTACTCCACTGCCTTCTTGATTGGAAATCCTCATTTCATTCTTAAATAATCATACTTGCTTACTAACCATATGTGTGTACCTGTTGGGCACTGCACAATTTCTCAAACTTTAGAATCAGATTGGATGCTGTCACCCTCATTTCCTCTTCCAAAATGATTCTCATGTGGCACTTGCTTTTTATCACATCAACCACTAAAAAACCCAGCTTCATAAACATAAGACATCATCCAAAGGAACAAAGCAAAGTATTATGTTGAAATTGTGAACTGCCATTGGCTTATAGTTTGTGCCCAGAAGGTGTCATACTGCATTTCCTTTGAGCTTTTAATCTAATCCATGACACTTTTGTTAAGATTATTGTATCACCCTGATGTTTCCATGCACAGTTTGGAAACTGTGGAGGTAAACTATTTTCTATGTTAGGCACACTATATTCTGGAGCTAACTACATCAAATATGAGCAATAAGATATAAAGAAACATGGACTGCAAACATAATTGCTAAATCCTTGAGTCTTTATTAGCTGAAACTATCTGTATTTTTAAAAGTATCTTTTGGAGAACAGATATTTGTGCCATTTATTTATATATTCTAAAATTGAATTACTTGTTTTTCCCTGAAAGTAAAGGAATGGCCATCAGAGCTGTCATCGTATTACCCTTGATGTCCTGAATGTCATCAAAATGTCTTCCTCTTGATATTTCCTTTATCTTTGGGTAAAGAAAAAAGTCACTGGGGGCCAGATCAGGTGAGTAGGGAGGATGTACCAATATAGTTATTTGTTTACTGGCTAAAAACTCCCTGACAGACAGTGCCATGTAAGCTGGTGCATTGTCATGATGCAAGAGCCACAAATTGCTGGCGGAAAGTTCAGGTCATCTAACTTTTTCAGGAAGCTTTTTCAGTGCTTCCAAATAGTAAGCTTGGTTAACTGTTTGTCCAGTTGGTACAAATTCATAATGAATAATCCCTCTGATATCAACAAAGGTTAGCAACATCATTGCAACAAGTTCTTGAACGTAATTGTCAGACTTCATATATATGTATGTATATGTAATGTATGAGTATATAGGTATGTATATTGGATGTGCGCATATATACATGCAAGTGTAAATATAGCTATGTATTAGATACATATGTAGGTATATATGTCTGTATGCATATGTATGTATATTCATATATATGAATATATGTAGATATATGTATATATAGATATGCATATATGCATATGTAGATAGATATATATAGACTTGAATGTGTGTGTATATATATATACACACACACATATATACATTAAAAACTTTAATGGCTGCATAATATTTTACTTTAGGATGTTCTGTATTTTATTTAATCAATTTTAATTTTTGAACATTGGATTATTTTTAATTTTTTCTACTGCAACACAATAGGTAATGAAAGTCATTATAACCAAGCAGTTGTCTGATAATTTCCCTAGGAAACATTAAAGTCAAATTACTTTAAGGGAGACATATATTAGAAATTCTTTATATGTTGTCAATTTTCTCCCAGAAAAGTTTTATAAATTTTATTAGCAGGTGGCCTCAGTAATATTCATTAATAATTCAATCTTTCATCGCTTTTTTTAATGTCACTTTTACCATATAATGAATTGTTTATGTCTACTTAGTTAAGATTTTGTATACCTTTCCATGAATCTGTTATCTTTAGTACTATGATTATTTATTATTTTTACTTTACAACTGATTTTAATATGTAATGATGTAAGTCCAACTACTCCCCCAAGTCATTTTATGATTAATATTAGGTTCTTGAATAATTTCATCTGTTCTCATGTATTTGATCTGTAAAGTTACTTTCCTCACAACCTCCACCCTTCATTAAAATGCCTTTAGGATTTTGAATAGCACATTTATAGATTAATTTTAGAAGAGACATCTGTGCAAAGCTGAGCAGTCTTTCATAAAGAGTTTTTATGTCTGTTCATGTATTTTTTGATGTTCCTTACACATTTAAAATATATATATATCCTAAATATTTCTTAAGTTTAATAAAACATATTTTTGTTTTTATTATGAATAAACTTTTTCAAATATATTTTCTTAAGATTATCGACTTAGTTTAAGATTATCTATTTACATATGGAAAAACCTATTTAAAAATGTTTAAACAAGTCATCTTGCTAAACAAGTATTTCAGTATTCAGACCTCTTATATATTAACATATTGCATACTAAATACTAAAACCAATACCAATACCAATATTCTTTGTCTTATTCTGGAATGCATCTGGTGTTTTATCATTAAAAATACATCTATAGTTGGTTTCAGATAAGTTATTTTTCAATTTAATTAAAGTTTGTTCTACTGATGTTATTAAAGTTTTTATATTTTATTATTTTTATGGAAGGATATTGAGACTTTTCAAATATTTTGGAAATATCAATAAAAATCATATTTACGTTTTTTACCTTTTTAATATGAAGAGTTACTAATGTAACAGATATTTTAAGAGAAATTTTCTTTGCATTGCTAGGATTAATTCTATTAAGCAATGTATCATTCTTTTAATCTATATTGGATTACATTTGTTAATTTTCAGTTAAGATTTTTGTGTATGTAATCCTAAATGAGATTTGTATTTATTGTCTTTATGACTTATCATGGTCATATTTTAGTCCCTGACAAGTTTTGCACAACTCATCTGAAAAAGTAAGCAAGGCTTTACCTAATCTTCTTGTGAAAGAATAGCTTTTTGAGTTGTCTGTCTTCTTTGTAATGTTTATTTGTTTCATTGGTGGTTTAACAGGGACTTTCTGACATTTTATAATGTAATTTTTCATGGCTAATAGAATTTCCCAGATTTTTATATTAATTAGTAAATGTTGAATCTATTCTCTTAAAGCTTCAAATTTTTCTATTTTTGTATTTTGCTTCTTCCTTTTTGAATGATGTGTGTTTAAATAGTCTATGTTTAATCTATTTCTAAAACTATTATCTTTACTAATTCCTTCTTCAAATATTTTAAAATATTTAATTGTCATTTTTGAGTTTCTTAAGTATAATGACTACTTAGTTGAGGTATTTACATTTTTCTTATTTAAACATGAATGCACATAGATTATATTTTTTCTGTTTGTATACCATGTTAGCAAATCCCATTTTCATTATGGTTGGTTCATTTTTCAGAGCCCTAAATTTTTGTTTTGTTATTCTTACCCACATAAGAATTAAATAATATTTTTTAAAGTATCACTAATCATTTGTTCTTTTGTTATGACTAATATTAGTATTAAATTTTATTTTATTAGAAATTACTGATATTTTGGGCCAATTGTAATTAATTATTTTTAAATACACTATTTACATATGGAAAAATATACAAGCATTGCTTATAAGGCTCAAGTTTCAATATGTAGTATTAAATCAAGCTTGTTATATACTCTGTATCCCTATTTATGTTTTAAATAATTGATCTGTTTGACTTAAAACTATATGTTAAACGAATCCCTGAGCAATTTTTAATTTGTGTGTTTCTAGATAGATATCTTCTAAATAACATTTCAACATTTTTATGTTCTGCCATGTTCATAAAGGTTTATAGCTCAGCTCTGTATTATGGTTTATAGGTTTAACAGTTGAATATAAAAGTATTACTTGTGAGTTGTTTTCTGTTATTAATATTGCTCACGTATTACTTTGTATTTGCTTAACATATACTTTCCACATTATTATTATTCTTTTCAAAATATTATTTTCTTTTAGGTGTGATTCTTATTTTATCAGAGTTAAAGTATTCTTTTGAACATGAACTACATTTATTTGTCTTTTAAAAGGGAAAGATTGCGGTATGAGATTCTAATTATAATTGGCTTTGTCATCCCATCATTCTACATGGTATCTTCCCTTTCTTGAGCCTCTGCTCTCATTGACTGGTTGGTGGGAATACCTTCAAGTGGGTTTCATTCATTAATTCATCAGAAGGACACATAAGTAGTATACAGCCTGAATGCTGCAGATCTGAATATGTCTTTTTCTCCCCTTTCAAATTAATCATACTTTCATTAAGTATATATTCATATATCTTGAGTCATAGATTTTTCCCTCAGAAATTTGCAAACATTGGCCTATTCTGCAAAGGAACTGAGATGATTGGTTTTTATCTAATCTATTTTCTTTTTAGGTTTATATTTATATATGAGCTAAAGAGGGGAGCTATATATGTGTGTGTTTGTGTGTGTGTGTGTGTGTGTATATATATATATATATATATATATATATATATATTTCATTAAATATATGTATACATGTATAAAGTTATTTGTAAAATTTAGGTAAAATATAAATTTTTTATATTTTCCTCTCTTGGTGCTTGTAGGGTTTTTTCTATATCCTTAAAATTTCAAATTACACCATATCCAGGTAAAGCTCCTTTTGCATTGGTTCTGCCAAGTTCTTAGTTCCCCTCTTTAGCTCTTTCTCCAAATAAGATAATGTTCCCATCTTATAATTTTATATTACTTACGTGTTGGAGCTCTTTGATATAGTTCCCACATATTTGATTGTATTTTCTCATAATTTCTATCCCTTAGTTTAGCTTCAGTATTTCCTTTCTGTTGATCTTTGATCTCATATCCTAATTTACTAAGTCTAATACTTGGAAACTCCAAGTCTGCCAGCAAATGCCCCTACTGCAGTCTCTTTGTAAATATGTGCAACATACTTTCATTGCTATTGTTGTTTTTAATTAGTCACAACCTGTTACCAACTGTGTGTTTTTCTGTTGTTGTTTAGAGTGTTTATAAAGTTCTCTCATGCTTCTTATAGTACCTCTATTTCACTGGGGAACATTTCTTCTTAGTGTCCATATGATCCCTTTCTTTTGAAGTGCTAAGACTTTTCATTTTCTCTGGTGATTTTTCTGTCTACTCATACTTACAGAAATAGAGCTAAGTTGTTCTTTAACTATGAAGTGGAATTTCTCAAGAATTATTTAGGGTCACTGTGTTTTTTTTTTCCCTACAAATAAATGTAGACAATAAATGTTTAAATTTATTGAAAATTGTTTTTAACAACCTGACAGAGCCCAGTAGGTTACAGAACTGGGGACAGGCAGAGGAAGACATCAGTGAGTGCAGGAGAATCATTTTTTTCCCCAAGGAAAAATTTCTATTTGAGATTTTACAAAGTTTGAAATTTTCATTCTTGCCTGAAAATTTTTGAGAATTTGAAATTTTCATCCTTGGCTGCCTTAAGACAGGTAAGCCAGAAATGCTTACTCCTCCGTGATGTCTGATGGAGATATTTCAGTTGTAATGTGCCTGGTTAGCTTACCAGGCAGTTCTTATACCCTGTAGAATGAGTGTTAGCTGTGAAATCTCATGATTCTCAGATCCCACAGACAATGGAACTCAGTAGGAACTCCTTGTGTGTTCTACAGAAACAGTGGGAAGCTGTGTCCCAAATCCCTCCACTTGTTTCTCACCTGCACCACTTCTTGTCTAAGGCCTCAAGAATTAAGGTACATGAGTAAGATTTTTAACTAGTTTTCATCAAGAATGTGGATTTTTTTTTTCTATTGTGTTGATTGACTCACTGTAATGATAAATTGGACAGAGTTTAGGATGCTCCGAGTCTCAAAGGTGAATTTAACTTCTCATTTCAGTCCCAAGTGCTTTTATCATCATACTTATAGTTCATATATATACATATGTATATATATACATAGATATGTATATATATGACAATTATGTCTCTTCAGCTTTGTTAATTTGCCAGAACCCTCAAAATTTTTACCTCAGACCTTCTTGTCAGTCTACTTCTTATACTATTTCCATTCTGTAATAAGCAGATCCAGAGCTCTGCAGTCCAAGAAATGGAAGAGATGTACATGTTTAAGTAAAATATAAGTTTAACCTGTCATTGTCTCATTATAAACCTTCATTATGTGGCCTGTCACCTTGACTACCCTGAATAGTATTCTGGATTTCCAATCAGATAATACTTACCTGTTAGATCTCAAGCTTTCTTATTTCCTAAGCCCTCTGTGGAAAACACAGATGGAGAGTGATTGTCACATGGTTTATAAAATGACCATATGGAAATTCTGTTTTATGATGAGAACAGATCTTTAAATCCATTTTGCAATCCCTTTGAAATCACCATCCACCCAACAGAAGCCTGGTCTAATAAAACCACTCACCTGAAACAAATGGAAGGATTTGATCAGCAGAAGCAGCAAAACCAGTTCTAGCTGTTTTCTGTCTGTTTTGTTTTGTTTTGTTTTAAATGAGGGAAAAATGCTCACTCACCGAGTGTCTTATTCTGGTTGACCCTTTTCTACAGGAGAGGGGAAAGAAAAGAGTATGCTTTATATATGCAGAGTCATTTGCAAATAATATTAATTCAAGCAATATTTATGAGTCCTTTACTCATACAGCTTCTGTAAGGATATGCTTTAATTAGTAACAGTTGTTTTTTTTTGTTTGTTTGTTGTTTGTTTGTTTCCCCATCTTACATAGTGCTGATCTGAGGTTATTTTCTGATGGAAGAACCTCTTTGATTTCATTAATTTAAACTCTACCATTTTATATGAGAAGTCAAGAGAAAGAGAGAGAGAGAGAGAGAGAGAGAGAGAGAGAGAGAGATTTCACCAAAGGCCTAAAGCTAAAAAGCAGGCAAGAGGAGACATGACAGCAGGTTTTAGATTCCAGAATCACCAGCTGGGGATGAACCACTGCTGCATTGCTGAACCCAAAATTGCACATCTCTGGTTGGACTGGATGTGGGACATTGGAAATATCACATAGGTTTGAGGTTTTCATGTTTGTTGGACTATATATGTAGGATTTATACATATATGTAGAATTTGAGACACCTTACAGCAGAAATACCTATTTGACAATAGGAATATACACATTTAAAGATGAAAGACAAAATATGAATGAGAAGACATGGTTAAACAAGACTGGAAAAAGAGTACAGACAGATGAGCCGCGTAGAGAGCCATAGTTTTGTTGCAGATTTTGCCTTGCACTTCCTTGAAGTCGAAAAATGGGAGACTGGTCATTTCTATAATCAGCATTTTTCAGAGAGAAGGGTGTTAATATACAATATCTCAGAAGAAGTAGAGCTTTTCCTGACTACTAGTTTTAGAAACACTTTCCCTTCCTTTTCGAGTAGGTGGAACTATATCTAAGAGAAGGCTTGTACCTTTCTGACAACTTGCTTGGTATTCATCCCAACGATACCCCATGGAGAAAAAGAGGGGGTGATAAATGTGTGACTGGTCATAGTGAGAATGTTGGCTAAACATTAGACCTGTTATTCCGTTGTGGGTATATACCGCAGGCAACTTCTACCATTTATAAAGTTGACTGATTTCTGTGAACTTTACGGTAATGTGGAAAGAGCTAAGGATTTGTAATTAGGAAGCCAGTCTGGGTACTTGTCTACTGTGTGAGAATTAGGGGAAGCAACACACACTATATGATTTGCACAATAGTTAAATATGGTTAAATTTTTTAAAGGATTTTATAAATATTAAAGCATTATACACCTCATCATTATAGTCCTTTTAGGTATTGAATGTTCTCTTCAGAAAAGAGAAAATACTGTACAAGTCACATCTTTTCTGAATACATTTATTACCCACGTTGGGTTTTTGGGGTTGTATTTTTTTCCAATTGTTTTATTAGCTGTTTTCCATGGGGAATTGAGACTCCATCACTATGGAGTATGTCTTTTCTTGGCGAATATTCTGTCTGCACTACATTTTAGCAGTCATTGCCACAGGGTTGTATTTCACAGAACAATATTATTGCAACAATGAGTTGATTTAAGTGAGCATGAATAGCAAAATATAGCAGTAATACATGACTAAAATGATTGGTAACATATATAGCAGTAATATATGACTCTCATATGGATAACATCTGAGATAGAAGTAAGTCTCTATCCCCTGTCCTTTATTAGACTGCCAAAACACCTTTGCTAGTTATCTCTGTTGTCAACATATTTTTTAAAAACAAAGTTACAATTTTAGTTTTTTTGTGTGTGATGGAGATGAATTTTAAAATGGCTCAGACATATCTACTGTATTTGTTAAAGATTTATCTCAGCTGAAAACTTGCTTGTTATATGAACTTTCTTTGTTCATTGTACAATCTAGATAACAGTGTGTAATGAGGTATTAGTCCTTACTTTCCTTAGTTTTTTGTTTCATGATTCATGATGCATTTTTCTTTAGGGGCTCATTAGGTTGTTTTATTGCCACGCATTGTATTTGCCCTTTAAAAAAGAATGGAAAAGGGCTGCATTGTGCTCTAAAACTTATTGCTAGATTTTCTAAGAAAATAATGGCATGAAGGAATGATTCTGTTACTAAAATATCCTGTGATTACTCCATCTATTATTGTGCTGAGTGACCTAATAACAAAATTTTTATGTTAAAATATTCTCGCTATCACACATCTTCTATAATGAGCGTCAGAAACCCATGGCTCTTCTTTATACTCTGAAGATGAGCTGCTAGTCCACGGAATATTTTTTTTCCTTAAATTTTTTTGAACTGTTTAGAAATTATCCAAACTCTTCTCAGTTATATCCACTCTTCGAGTTTAAATAAACCACTAAAGAGGAGCGTTTTACTAGGTCACACTTGTTCAGAAAGTTTGTCAAGAATATGGCAATAAAAGATGTCTCCCGCTCATAGATTTCCTCTTTTCTCTCAATAGAATTCTGAAATAACCATTGTTCTATTTATTTCAGTGTGATATATGATGGAATAATACTATTCTGACTTCAAATCAATTTTTGTGTATTTATAAATATTTATCCTCCGTTCACAGAGTGTATAATGTGTTTTCAAGTATCGTGTAGTTCATGAAGAGTTTACCCTGCTGAGCTGTTTCCTGTTTTAATAAGTATAAAACCAGCTATTGAGAGCTCTTTAATATCAGACATTTTGTTTTAGAGCTTTGTATAATTTATCTCATTTGATCCTCACACTACCTCTATGAGTTGTGAATTATCCACCTTATATCTGTAAGGAAATTGAGACCAAGATAAGTTACAGTTTCCTCGTGGTCACAGAGGGAGTGTCAGATTCAACCTTAGGTTTATCTAATAACAGAATTTGAGTTCTTTGCTAGAATTCTGCCCGATGGTGAATCAGTAGTGTGTCTTTGGTATGTTCCTGTTTTACTGAGCTGCAGAGTTACAGACCAGATCTTTTAGAAGCAGAATACAGCTAGGGAGGAGGCTGACCAAGAGCAAGAGGCCAGGCTTTGGGAAGCCACTGGGGCAAGGTAGAGCCTGTAGGCACCTGTGACTAAACAGGCTACAGGTCCACCTGGGGGAGCAGAGGTACAGGGGCCCCAATCCACTCTGTTGCCCAGTACCTTTCACTGCAGTAAACAGAGCTTCCCACCTCTGACAAGAAGGGAGATGAAGTTTTTGCACTAGATTCTCAATTTTACAATCATAGCCTGTAAACAATAAATATTACTCACCACCATTTTTTACATGCATGCAGATTTTATTATAATAATTAAAGTACAACTTCATTTAAAAACATTATTGAATTCAGAGCTTTATTTTTAATTTTCTCTCAGCTGATAGCTGCAAAAATTACTATTTAATGGGCCTAAATAAAATTAAGTTCAGAAATTGTAGTGACATTAAAATGTGTTCTCCAAAATATATAAGGAACTCATACAACTCAACAACAGCAAGACAAAGAATCCAATTAAAAAATGGGCACAAGATCTGAATAGACACTTCTTCCAAGAAGACATACAAATGGCCAATAGATACATGAAAAAATGCTCAACTTCACTAGCTATTAGGGAAATGCAAATCAAAACCACAATGAGATATTACCTCACACCTGTTAGAATGGCTATTATCAACAAGACAAGTAATAAGTCTTGGAGAGGCTGTGGAGAAAAAGGAACCCTCATACACTATTGGTGGGAATGCAGATTGGTTCAGCCGCTATCGTAGGCAGTGTGCAGATTCCTCAAAAATTTAAGAATAGAATTACCGTATGCAGCAGCTCACATGGCACTGTCTGTGGTGGAGTTTTTAGCCAGGAAACAAATAACTGTATTGAAACACCCTCTGTACTCAGCTGAGCTGGCCCCCAAGGACTTTTTTATTTACCCAAAGATAAAGGAAATATTGAAAGGAAGACCTTTTGATGACATTCAGGACATCCCAGAAAATGTTCCAAAATTACTTTGAAGGGTAGACTAGGCACTGGCATCAGTGCATAGCTTCCCAAGGGGAGTGTTTCGAAGGTGACTGTAGTGATATTCAGCAATGAGGTATGTAGCACTTTTTCTAGGATGAGTTTGCGAACTTAATTGTCTGACCTCATATACCACCCAAAATCTGAAAACATTTATCTATAAAGAAATATGTACCCCGATGTTCACTGCAGCTTTATTTATGGTGGGCAAGACATGGAAACAACCAAAGTGTCCTTCAATAGATGATTGGATAAAGAAGATGTGGTACATATATACACAATGGAATACTACTCGGTCATAAGAAAACATGAAATACTGTCATTTGTGACAACATGGATGGATTTTGAGATTATTTTGCTAAGCAGAATAAGTCAGACAGAGAAAGTCAAGAACCATATGACTTCACTTATATGTGGGATATAAAACTGAAAGCAACAAAGGAACAAGATAAACAAATAAACAAAAGGTCATACACACAAACTACTGTTTAGTGGCTACCAGGGGGTGAGCAGGGAAGAGAGGATGGTAGAAAAAGATAAAGGGGGTCAAATATATGGTGATGGAAGGAGAACTGACTCTGGGTGGTGAACACACAGTGTGATATATAGATGATGTATTACAGAATTGTACACATGAAACCTATGTAATTTTACTAACCATTGTCACCCCAATAAATTTAATTTGAAAGAATGTGTTCTCACACAAAAATGTTCAGAGCCACAGCATACTAGACTTATGAAGCCCTGAACACTTACTATTTTGCCAGTCATTCAAACAAGCACTTTAAATGCATTATCTCATTTAATCTCATAACAACCCATGTGGTAAATTCTACTTTTATTCCATTTTTCAGAGGTAGAAACTAAGCCTTGATTACCAATTTCTAAATGTCTATCTTAAATAGTTTTGTGGAGATTAAATGGATAATACGTTTAAAACAGCACAGATATAGTCTATGTCAATAATGTTACCTGAATGTTAGTAGTAGTTACAATAGTATAACTACTATAATAATAGTATTATAATAGTAGTGGTTTTTTATTAATATTAGTTCCGTTGAAGTCACAATCCATTCATTTGACTTGCAAAATTAATTGATAATATATAGCTTGGCTACTCCAAAAAAGCATTAAGAAAGTTAGCAAAAGGTCATAGATATTGTATCTGGGGAGTAAACGGAATCTCATTAGATTTTAGGAAAAAACAAAACACTTAAAAGGAGTTTCATGCTTACAGACTATTTTTTAGGTGATACTCCAGGACTTGGGGTATACCCATTTACTCCCATCTGGCATCGTTTTCAGTTTTGTTTGTTTGTGTCTATGTTTGTGTGAGGGGCAGGGGCGGTCAAGATTAAAGTCATGGGAATTAATGGTATATAATTGAAGTGTAGTACATCGAAAAACATTTCTGTATTAGAGTAGTCTGCAATTAAAATTTATTACAAATCAATATTAATCTGATTAGTATATTTTTGCTGTTTCATGGAAGGTACATATTATAGTCACTAGCTAACAGGGTCATTCAAACATTTAAGAGTTATTAAGGGAGGCTGAACAGAAAATAATATGGTTGTTGAACTTCAGTATTTTAAAAATGATCCTTTAATAACTGCATTCAGCCACTAAAGCTACATATAAAATTGTAGTCCCCACTTATCCTTTCAAAGCTAGCCTTCCAATGTAGTTTTAAATACTTCTTTTCTATCCATTAAAGATTTGAAACACACACACACACACACACACACACACACACACACACACACACAAAAATATCCTTCTGAATTTAGGGTGGAAGAACCTTTTAGTTTGCAACGTATCAGACCTTTCAGGCCTTTGCATCTTTGTCTCAGAGAACCTCAGAAAATGCTTTGATTATGGTTTGTGTTCAATACGCAGAGAGAGAGAGAGAGAGAGAGAGAGAGAGAGAGAATGCAGCCCTTAAATTTTTACTTTAATTTAGAGGGTCATTTTTCCAGCTAAATCCTAGCATTTATTTTTAATGATTGCTTTCTTCCCATTTACAAACATAGCATATGAACGTTGCCCAATTTTTGTAAATACATAAAAGCACAAAGAGAAAATTTCAATAAATTGAATCCGGTTTTATTACTCAATTGGTTACTTAAAGAGTTGCTGATAGAAGTCATTCTGTGGTTTGTATGGTTAACTAAACATTTTTTGTGATATTTTTAAGTATACAATTTTCTTATTAAAAATAAGTATTCTAGTAAGAAGCAAAATGTTTTAAATCTATTGCTATGAAAATGAGGTTTCTAGACACAATTTATTCTAGTAATGATTAGTTGTGTCACAATCATGCTCCTGAACCAGAATAGATGCACATAAGTACACTCACCTGATTTTTGACAAAGGTGCAAAGCACTTCAATGAGGAAGAATCCTTTTAACAAATGACGCTGAGACAACTAGACGCCTGTAACCCACAAAAGTGAAACTCAACATAAAACTAATACTTTATAAGAAATGAGTCATAGAGCCAAATGTAAAGTGTAAAACGATCAAAATTTGGAGAAGAAAGTAGAAAATCTTTATGACCTAGGCTTAGGCAAAGATTTCTTTACCTAAATACTAAAACTACTGAAAACACATAAAAATGGATAAATTGGATCTTATCAAAATTAAAAAATTTTGCTCTGTGATTGGCCCCATTAAGAGGCTAAAAGACAAATCATGAATTGGAAGAAAATGTTTCCAAATCTTACAAATCTTATATCCAGCAAAAGCCTTGTATCCATAATATATTAAAAACTCTTTAAACTCAACATTAAGAAACCAAGCAATCCATTTGAAAAATAGTCAAAAGACTTAAATATTTCACTAAAAAATATATATGAATGGCAAATAAGCACATGAAAAGATGTTCAATGCCATTCGCCATTAAGGAAATGCAAACTAAAACCACAGAGAGATACCTTTACACTTCTACCAGAACAGCTGAAATAAAAGATAATACCAAATGTTGTCTAGGACGTGAAGCTATACATCTCTTATGTATTGAGGTATGTGTGGCAGGTAATCAGTGTGGTGGTTTCTTTAAAAATAATGTAAATATGTAGTTACCACACACAGTAATGTACTCATGAGCATTTTTCTTACAGGGAGGAACACTATGTTAACACAAAAGCCTGTACGTGAATGTTCATATCTATCTGTTTTGTTAGTAATAACCAAAATCTGAAAACAGTACATGCATGCCACTCAGCAATAAAAAGGACCAAACTTTTCATACTTGCAATGACTTGGATGGCTATGACTGAGTAAAAAAAGCTGATATCATAAAAGTTGCACATTGTGGGATCCTTCAAATGCCACAGTTGTAGAACTAGAGATCACATGAGAGGTTGCCAGGCTAATGGGGAAAGGGAGGTAAGATGACATAAAAAGGCATCGTGGAAGAGGGAGTTTCTTTGTGCTGAGGGAAAAGCTCTGCGTATTCATTGCAGTGGTCATTATAGGAATCTGTGCATGTGAAAAAAAATCTCATTTATACAGACATTTAAAAAATAATTGAATGCAAAAATGGCAATTGTCACTTTTCTCTGGATCATGAAAATTACAGACGTTTCTCTGGATCCACTGTGACTTTTCATTTGAGTTTTTCATTTCGTTTTTTTCGTTTGGTACTTCTTTACATGTTCAGCTTTTTAAACTTTAACATGTGTTGTTTCTGTAATCTAAACAAACGATTTAATGATTATTATGTAAGGGGAAAAAAAGAACCTGATTCTCAAACTCGAATAAGTTTCCAATTATGGTAACCCCACAGCCAGGTGCTAAAAAGTACACCAATCCACAAGATAGGCTCATTTTCCTGGAATATCAGTTTTACTTGAAAATTTGGGGTAGTAGACATTTTTATTTTCACATTAAAAAACAAGCATGAATATTCTGTGAAGTTGAATGTGAGATTCATGTACACATTTGATGCGTAACATGATTACAAAGGAACATCTTGCTTGAAGTAAGTGCCTCACCTCAGGGCTACACCCCAGATTGGGGGGGGGGGGGTGCACTCCTCTCTATGTTCATTCTTCTGTTAGATGAGAAAATGTAGGAAATGAAGCATTCCTTTAGCCCAAATATGCATGGAACTCAACAATGCCTTACATGGCAGAGTTGAGTGGTTTCTATCTGTCATTTGGCATTTATTAAGAATGTGACACCATCTCTGCCTCCTAGACCTTAGTGTAAGCCCTCTGCCTCAGACCTCCTAGAGGATGCAGCTCAGAGTTAGTGGCTAGTTAGAAAAGGAGGGAGATGATAAAAATAATAATGATTATAGTGGACATGAAGCTCTTTCACCAACATGGATAGTCAAGAAATATTCCATTTCTTTATTATCTCTAAACTAACGTCTACTCCTGCCCTTTATCTCACTGGCTTGACAGGAATTCTGGCTCAGTCATTCCTGAGCTTCTGCCAACAACCCCATACAACCTCTGCTTTGTCTTTGTACGTGAATTCTGGTGTTTAAAATAGTGCCAAGGCCTGAAGGAAATCCTCTTTTCAGAGCTGTCTGGACACTGTCACGATGCCCACTGTCCTAATACTCCCACGATCCTTAGGCTCTATGCTGAGCATGGAAAGAGAAAGCACAGCTCCTTCTGGCACAAGAATCCATTCCCTCTGAGGTTCACCAATATTTATGTTTCCAAAAACCCAGGCAAAGGACTCCACAGACAGTTCTCAGTGTTTGAATGAGACCACACCAGAAGCCCATTCACTAAGGAAAACACTTACTTAACAGGTACTACGGTATATGCCAGGCATTGCATATAAGTGCCTTAGCACTAGTATTTCATCTATCCTCACAGAACTCTGTGTGGTAGATACTGTTATTATCCCATTTCCTAAATGAGAAACAGGAACAGAATTCAAGTATACAATATTATATAAATTAAAATATACTATTTCATTGAACTATATCTTGTTGATATTTTGCTAGTTATACTCATTAACTGCTCCTCAATTGAAAAAATATACATTTAATTGGTTCAATAGTATTCACTTTATAGTTGATTTAGCTCGCTAATTCTCCATCTAAAGAAATAGAATATAGGTTGTAAAAATAGCGGTTGTTTACTCATACTACTTTTTTTGTTTTGCTTATATATCTTATTTTTCTATAAAGATTGAAAGATTATAGGTGATCCTCTTTCTTATTATACTCCATTAAATTTCTTGCAACACATATGTATGTATGTGTACATAACACATGTATATATGTATCTACAACATCTGTCTGCCAGAGAAGCTGCTTCGTGTTCAGACAAGGTTTCAGGGCAGAAGCAGCTCCTGCTTTTTCAAAGAAGCAAATTCTGCAGCACAAGGGGGAAGCCTATAATCATATCTTCAAATCTGAAATGTAAATCAGAATTAGATAAATTCTTGATAATTTTACTAATGTTACTGTGCTCTAATATGATGGTTTCCCTTTCTTTTATGAAACAGTGAGCCGACAAAATTGTATAATAAGGTCTTTTGTAAGCAATATTTTCATTCCTTTGCTCTTTTCAAATGGATGTAATGTTAGGTTTAATGCACTGAGCATGACTTCTCCTGTACACTTTTTAAATAATTTAGAGGATGATACCCTGTTAGAATGTCTCCCACAGTGTCTGTGTGGGTTTTAAAGAACTATGTACGCATAAACCAAAGGATATGGCAAGGGCCTGACATGATTACATTTTGAAAGTTCATGAACAGTATCCTTAGAATCCATCACAGCCTTAATATGAACACTAGAGAATTGGCTGGTTTTCGATTTAGTTTAATTTCCTGCATAGTGATGTATATTTTTCATTGGATATACTTTGAACACTAAGAGTGGGTTAGCATTGAATTGGAAGGAAAAAAAGTCTCTTCTCTTAATGGTGCCATCAAGTCATCTATGTGCCTTGACTTTGCCAGGCAGCCAGCCTAAATGTCACAGTATTTGATATTTGACTGTCCCGTAGCCTCCCACCTAGATTAACTGTACACAAAGCTGCCCTTTAAGTGTCTCCGGTGCATCCTGGTAGAATTGCTGATTGACCTAGATTACCTCACTCTGAAGCTCTTTCTTTTAAAGAAGCTTTGCAGCAGCAGTTATTTTCTGTCAAATCATGGGTTCTTCCTGTTTAACCACCTGTGTGGCATAGTCTAAGTATCTACCTTCAATTGTCAAAACACAAAGACATGGGCACGATGCTTGCCTAATGCAGTCCTTTTATTTGTAGGTGACTCATGACTTGCGAGAAATGTTGGATGATAATGTGTCTTGTAGATGGACCTCCAGTTTTCACTGACTGATTTTTGAAGAGACCAGCTGGATTGTGATCAGTAAAACTTCACAAATGGAACACAAATATCTCTGAATCATAACATTTTCATCTCCCTGTTAAAACAACCCCCTTTAAACTTCAGGAGTGAGGACATCTACCTCATTCTCATTTTCTCCTTCTGCTGATATTTGATCATCAAATCAGAACTAGAAAACAGCTCAAGAGGTCTTTGGGTCAACCCCTGCCCCAGGCCAGAATGCACCTTTTCAGTTCGATTCCCATGGACTTTTCCTGGGCCAAAGTTTTATAGGTTTCCCTTGGAAACCTACTTAGGGATTTAAATATTCCTCCACGCATGGTCCAATTTCTTATAAGGAAACAAGGCTCTTGCTTTAATCAAAATCCATTCATTTCCTTTTGTTTTATCCTCTTTGGATGGAAGAAACCAGTCAGATTTTTAAAAGAGCACATCTCTATACTGAGGTTAGCTGTTAAACCTTTTCCCCATCCCCTTTCCTTGCAGTACTTAATTTTTATCCCATTTCAACAGGGCCAACTTAGGTAGTATCAGGGTAGGGTGATTCAAGAAGTGCCCCTGTAAGAGATTTCTACCACCCACTTGAAAATGTGTTCTGTTTCATTTCCAGAGAACCCCAGGTGTGAGTCGCAGGCCAGGTCCATTAGAAGAGGAAGCTCAGTGCAGTGGCCTGAACTAGAAACTATAACCCAGGCCAGGTAGCAAACTGATGGCCAGATAACTGTGGGCAGGTCCTTAATATACACATCTCTGTTCCTTCATTAGTACAACAAAGATACTCTATCTGAGTCATTACTTTTTTTTTTTAATTAAAGTGGATTGGGGTGGCAATGCTTAGTAAAGTTACATAGGTTTCAATTGTACAATTTTATAATACATCATCTATATATTACATTGTGTGTTCACCACCCAGAGTCAGTTCTCCTTCCATCACCGTATATGTGATTCCTTTTACCCTCATCTGCAATCCCCCTCTCCCTTAACATCTGGTAACCACTAAACTATTGTCTGTGTTTACGAGTTTTTGTTTCTTTATTTGTTTGTCTTGTTCCTTTGTTGTTTTCAGTTTTTTGTATCCCTCATATCAGGGAAATCATATGATTCTTGACTTTTTCTGCGTGTCTTATTTTGCTTAGCATCATAATCTCAATATTTATCCATGTTGTTGCAAATAGCACTATTTCATCTTTTCTTATGGCAGAACAGTTGTTTACTGTAAGGTTTTATGAGTATTTCCAAAATGTGTTGGTTAGTATTTTTTTAAAGACTTTAATTTTTTAGAGTGGTTTAAGTTTCATAGCAAAATTGAGGGGAAAGTACGGAGATTTCCCATATGCCCCACTCATGCACAGCCTCCCCCATTATCAACATCTCCATCAGAGCGGTCTGTTTGTGACAATTAGTGAATCTACATTGACATACCATGCTCATACAAATTCCATCTTTTTATTTTTTATTTTTTTTAACCTTAGGATTCACTCTTGGTGTTGCACATTCTGTGGGTTTGGACAAATGTGTAATGAAATGTATCCACTGTAGAGTAGGAATAGATTCATAGCCTTAAATATCCTTTGTGTTCTGCCTGTTCCTCCCGCCTTCTCCCCCAGCCCCTGGTTACCACTTATCTTTTTACTGTCTCCATAGCTTTGCCTTTTCTAGAAGGTCATATAGTAGAAATCATACAGCATATAGCCTTTCCAGGCTGGCTTCTTTCACTTAGTAATGTTCATGAGCATGAGTGAGACACCAGAGGAATATTTGGGGATTTATTTTGCAAGGAGTAAGGCCTAATATTATATGGATGCAAATGAGAGCCTGAGAAGTTTGAGTCAAGACCACTAATTTTATTCTACCAGTATTCATTAACTGACTCAAATCAGGCTACCTAGGTCAACAAAATGTGGGATTTTTGTTAGATACTCCATTTTGCCAAATGACATCAGTGTTAATCCCAGTGGGAAGTTGCTCATCATTTTCTGTTGTTGAACAACAAATCTTTCAAACCTTTGACTGTGAGCTATCTATGACTTAGTCACCGGATCGATGTATGATAGTCTTCACTTACTAAAAAAAGTTAATTGACAGAATTGTATAATTTATTTGAGTTCAGGAGGATTACATACAAATTTTTTTTATGTGCATTGTATTACTTCCTTAATGAAGAAATTTAAAGTGATCTGGCGTACTATGATTTTACTAATGTGCTTAGTGCCTTAAGGTTCTCAATGATTTGTTTTCATGCCATTTCTAAGACTGAAATCAAAGTAGCAGTCTAAATTATTACTGTTGCTATGCTTTCTTCTTTTCTTTTCTTTTCTTTTTTTTTTTTTCATTTACAGAGTTTTTTTGTTTTTTGTTTTTTTGTCCTTTCCTAATCTCTCTAGAAATGCCTCTTGCCTTCCATGGTTCTCAAAATAATAGCTCCTCAGAGATAAGAATCACATATTCTACCAGGATGAGGAAGGCCTGTGTTGTGAAAGTATCTCATATAGTTCCTTTGCTATTTATTTAGCTTTCCCCTTGCTTTACAACTAACTCTGAACTAGTTATCAGAACACATTGGGCTTTTCCATAATGATTGGAATAAATAACACCACGGCCTTTCCTTTCTTTATATTTTATTGTTAATATCCATTCTCCTCCCATCAAAAAGTAAGTGACAGCTTTCAAATTTCCATCATCGTGTTTACCTGAGAACTATGGTCTTGTTCCTGTTACATAACCTATGAACCATAGAGACTTTTCTCACTGATTTACCCTGGGTCCCCCACGTGATTTTTCCTCTTTCCTCAAGACCCTCCATTATGATTCTTCTTGCTTCACGTTTGTTGTTATTCTCCTGGTGAGAGCCTTGAGATACACATGTTTATAGAGTCAGAAAGTTTGGAAGGAATTTCTGGGACCCTGGCTGCTGGAGTATATGTTTTATATGGATATAAGTCTTTCTATTTACAAGTGACTTTTGCATTGTCATCATGGTTTTGTAAGAACAGCTGCCAGCACATATTATCAGATGAAACTAAAATGAACCAACTCTTTGATTGCACTACAAAGCCCATACCTGTCTTATATCAGTGTAGACTTACCACGCAGATGACTAATGCAAGAGTGTCTGTTTCTGCCATTTAAGAAAAACATAAAATTCTGGGAGAAAATTTGCCACTTTGCCTGTAAAAGGAGTTATGGCCTATACTTATTAAACTCAGGTCAAAGTGTTCTCCATACCCAGGGCCTTCCCCTGTGGGACTAATGAAATTGGATTGTACTGGGAAAGAGACAAAAATGTGTCACCTCAACTCATACAATGAGCTTGAAAAAACATTCTTGTTGATGTTAGTGCCTTTCTCAGGCCTGGCTTCCAGAACTGCATTGTCTGCTGCTCCTCAGCTTCTCTCTCCCTGCTCACTTACCACTTACTGAGCTGTGGATGGAAACGGAGGCAGCAGACTAGTGGGTATGAAGGGTTAAATGAGGTCTTCAGCCTTCCCCTAGTGCTTTTCTCAGTGCAGGCATCTTTGTACCCAGGACTGAATCATGCAATCAGCATGCCACAATGACCAAATATGTTACATAGTATACCCATTCTTTTGAAAATCTAATCCCCAAGAAGTATTGAATCTTCCTAATCTTTGTGGATCACAGAGGCTGTAATTTATGATTAGAAAAATACTGTTAATGCTTTTTATTTGGTTGTTTCCTTTTAAAATGCTTATGGAGTATTTACTATGTGTTAGGACACTGTGTTAGGTTCTGAGGATTAAAAAAAAATTGAACAATTCAGATATGCTCTCTGATCTCATAGAATGTACAGCCTAATGCAAGAACAAAGCAATGCAAGAACAAATAAACAGATGAACAACAAATAAAATTAATTACTAATTGTGGTAAAAGCTAATAAGAACCAAACAAGATGCAGTGATATAGAAATGCAAGTTTTTTATAGATAGGAATGTCAAACAAAGTAAGACGTAAGTGAACACACAAAGGAAGTGAAGAATCAGAGGAGAGAAGATTAAAAAGCCTGAGGAAAGAAAGACATTGATATACGTTAGAAATAAATGCCTTACCTATAGCATTGCAGAAATAGGTTGTATATGTATATTGTCAAATAAAAATTGCACTGAATGGAGCCAAACAGTCAAGGATCAATTTATTGTAGACTATTGCAATAGGGAAGAGAGATTGAACTCAACTCATTGAAATAAATGGTAGGAGAGTTTTTAAGCCCTGTGGTGAGCTGGTGGAAAAGTACTGGAGGACATTATTAGGCAGGAGGTTGGTCAGAGTGATTAGGCCATCTGTGTTTACTAATCAGTGCTGGGTAGACTCCTGCTCTCCCACAGAGAATGGGAGATAGGAGCTTCATCTTTCCTGATGGTTACATTTCAAAGGAATGGTTCCCAGGTACTTGAAAAAGACCTTCCTGAGTTGTAAAATTGAAAAGAGGATATAAGAAGATTTATGTCTCAAAGGGGCAGAGAAGGAATTTACAAGTGAGAGTTTTTTAAAGTGAATGCTCTTTTAAAATTAAAAAGGCAGTCAGGGGCCTAGTCAGGAAGAATTTTACTGTCCAAAGTTTAGTCAAAGTAAGGGGAATGGCAAGTGTGTAAATATGACAGAAAGAGAGAGAGAGGGAGGGGGAAAGTCAGAGACAGAAACAGAGACATAAACAGAAAGAGAGGAGAAAGATTGAGAGAAAAAGAGAGGCAGAAGAGGTGAAAGAGATTGAGAGAGTGTGTGTATGAGAGAGATCAATAGAGGACTGACAGAAGAGAGAGAAGGAGGGAAAAAGAAAGAGAGGGAGTCCTGAGAGAGAGATGATAGGTAGGTAGACAGGTAGGTAGATAGGTAGATGGATAGATAGATAGGTAGGTAGATAGATAGATAGATAGATAGATAGATAGATAGATAGATAGATAGATAGATGAGAGAGAGAATGGAGAGACAGATTGAAGGGAGGAAGGGAGAGAGTTGAGCTCACCACTCCACTAATACTAATGACTATACCTGTCTCTCTCTATTAAAAATTCAGTACTGAAACCAGAGGCAGATTCAGGTTTTGTGGGGGCATGAAGCTTATAAGATAGGGGGACGGAGTATTATTTTTAAAAAGAAATGAAAACTTGCTAATACAAAACTAGGAACTGGGCCTTGACAGGACCCCATGTCAGCAAAGGGATCTGAATTCTAAACTTCCTTAATTTCATGGCTAATCCCCTTTTGACTCTAATTATTTGCTTCACTTGTCCAACGTTTTGCTTTTAGACAAATATTTCCCCCAATATATCACACCAATGCTTTTGATTATATAAATTCTTGTGACTTTCTATAGAATCCACAAAGAAAGATACTTAGGAAAGTGATTGTATCATTCAGATTCCTTGTTTGTTTCATTAACATGTCTGCTTTCATCACCTGTTAGTATTTTAGGGGTAGGTTTTACATACCACATGACCGTTAAGTTTGTGAACTTGTTGCAACGATGTCGCTCACCTTTTTTTGATATCAGAGGGATTGTTCATTATGAATTTGTACCAACTGGACAAACAGTTAACCAGGTTGACTATTTGGAAGTGCTGAAAGGCTGCGTGAAAAAGTTACACAACCTGAACTTTTCACCAAAAATTCATTGGTCTTTGCATCACTACAATGTACGAGCTCACACATGGCACTGTTGTGAGGGAGTTTTTAGTCCAGTAAACAAATAACAGTATTGGAACAGCCTCCCTATTCACCTGATCTGGCCCCCAATAACTTCTTTCTTTACCTGAAGATAAAGGAAATATTGAAAGGAAGACATTTGAATGACATTCAGGACATCAAGGGTAATACAAGGACAGCTCTGATGGCCATTCCAGAAAAAGAGATCCAAAATTGCTTTGAAGGCTGGAGTATGCACTGGCGTTGGTGCATAGCTTCCCAAGGGGAGTACTTTGAAGGTGACAGTGATATTCAGGAATGAGGTACAAAGCAGTGTTTCTAGGATGAGTCCGCGAACTTAATTGTCAGACCTCCTCCGTGTGTGTGTGTGTGTGTGTGTGTGTGTGTGTGTGTGTGTGTGTTACAGTGCCATAGATAATTTCTATCAGCTTCTTTACAAATCATGTATCTGATCATTCCTTCTCACCTTCTTATTCTGATATATGGTGGTATTATTAGCCTTCTGTTTTTTAAAGTAGATAACAGTGATTAATCGTGAATGGTTTCTGCCCTGTCTGTTATCCTACCATAGTTCTCTGAAAGCATATTTACTTTGATGCTGCTCTTAAGTATTTACAGCTTATTTCAAGACTACTTTGGGTCTTTTTGGCTTGCTCCTTATGTTCTTTATCAAAGTGAATTTAGTTGTATCAAAAGGCATGGAACTTTCCTACAGAGTATGAGAATTATAAGTAATCATGGATAATATTAAACCCACCAATTTTAAATTGCAATTTCCTTGAGGATGTTTCAGGAATTCCACTTTTTTTTTTTTTTTTTTAACCTGCATATCTTATAAAAACTATATTTTAGAAGGTGTAATAACAAGCAACCCACTCTCTGAGTAGTGTTATACATCACATTTTAATGCATCAGGGACCAATACTACATGAGCACACGCTCTCATCAGGGCACAATTGGAGTAAAGCTTTTCCTGTCATATCTCCAGATGATGAATATCCTGAGATTTTACAGCGGTTAGTATTTTAAAAACTCACTATTTGCCACTGTATGTACATAAATTGGGATTTTCTCAATATATGCAACTAAAAGACATTATTAAAATGAATGTTTGTCAGGATCTTATTACTTTCACTAATTGATTTCATAAGAAATAAATAATATGTCTTTGAGCATATGAAATGAATAATTTATTGACATTGTACATATGATTTCATTTAGAGGAAAAGAGATCGTGCTGCTGGAAAAATTGGAAAATCATTTTTCTGTCTAGTGATTCACCTTAAGTCACACAGCTAATGGTAGAGAATCAATACATGCTAACAGTAAAGATCATGGCCTTGGATTCAGATAAACAGATCTGATTTTGAATTACACCATAAATAAATTTCTGGCATTTAAATTTCTTCTTGTATTAAATTCAGTGTTGTCTTCTAAAAATGGAAATAATAATGCCTATTGCGTAGGGTTATTATGAAAAATATTTATGTAATGAATATTTTCCGAGTTCCTAGTACATCTACGAACTGTCCAGTATGCAAAGAGGTTTCCTACTCTGATGGAATCCTATGATTTAAGTGGGGGAAACAGACAGCACATATAGTTTTTAAAGCAGTGAATAAAAATAGTGTGATATGATAGAAAGTCACTAGTTAATTTTAGGTTTAGGACATTTTTAAATGTCCCCTCCTGTTTGAGGAGAGGACATTTGCATTGATGTCCAAATGATAAGAAGGATTCATCCATGAAAAGTAAGGGAGCATAAACATTCCAGGATGTGGAACAGTTGATTAAAAGGGCCAAGACTAAGATGAGCGAATATGTCTAATAAAGAGGAAAAATCCCAGTGTGTCTCAAGTTTAGTCTGTGAAGAGGGGAATGCTAGAAGACAAAATTGGTGAGCAGGATAAATAAGTAATTTGGATTATTCTAAGTAGAATGGAAAGCTATTGGAATGGTGCTACCCTGTTTCCCTGAAAATAAGACCTAGCTGGGCAATCAGCTCTAATGCATCTTTTGGAACAAAAATTAATATAAGACCCAGTCTTATTTACTATAAGACCGGGTAATATAATATAATATAATATAATAATAACATAATACCAGGTCTTATATTAATTTTTTGCTCCAAACGACTCATTAGAGCTGATTATCCAGCTCTCTTATTTTTGGGGAAACAGGGTATGAAATTTTATTTACAAAATAAATCTCATTGATGGATATGCAAAGGATCACATGTTGGATTTAAACAGTTCTTTCTGTTTTCGTTTCCGCCACCTAGTATCCCATTCCTTATCTTAACATCAACTGGAATTCCTTTTGGGAAATTCTCTCTTCTTTGGTGAAAACAGTTCCGTGAGCCCTGACCTGCCCCCAAATCAGGATATGCCCTAAGATAAGTTGAGCATATGCTTCTGATCTGCAAGGTGAATACGAAGTAGATTGACGATGAAATTGACAATGTTTGGTGTCTGTTCATATTGAATGGACACTTCCTGTAGTTTCTACTTCCTGGCCCTATCCATAGCTCTTACCTGTTTCAAAAATTTGCTTCTCCATCTTTCTTATGGAGTTGATAAGCTCCTAATGTATTTCCAATACATTCTCTTTAGCCAGTGACAGTTTTAGTTGCTTGCATCCAGAGCTTTTAGTAATATAAATTCCCTGGTATATAGTAGGACCTCAGTCACAGTTATGATTAATGGTAAAACTGAGCTTGAACTCATACTTCCTAACTTTCAATCTTCATTAAACTAGCTTCTGTATGTCTTTAATGTAGTTTTTGCTTGGCTATCAGCAGTTCGTTTTCTCTACCTGTAATATATTAGACCTGGTAGGCTGAATTATCTCTATAGCTTATTGTGGCAACATGTTTGCCAAATGTTTCACTTCCTAGGAAAATCTCAGGCTTGTTGATTCTTAAATTTCAGTAGGCAATTTGTTTGGGTATTTTCTCAGGACCGATATAAACAAACACATGAAACAGTTCATGTTCAACTCTTTGTTAAGCATTGCTTTAACGGGAGTGAGTGTTTTAGTTTGAGTGGGAGAAGGGTGTGAAAGAGTGGAAATGCATGCATTTCTTATTATTAAAATTGTTTTAAAATAACAAAAATTAAAGCAACCTAAACTCATTCATCCTAAGAAATGTGAGCTATCTTTTATGCCATGGAGTGGCAGCTAGAAGACAAAATGCCTGTCATCATCGATGCTGTCAATCACATCATGCTATAATTCTGTACTAGAAGGATCTGTTTGTTTCTTGGAGTTAGCTGAAAGTTCTCCCTGAGTTTCAGTGTCTGGCCATGATGAAAACAGTGCTTTTAAACAACAAGAAAGAAACAGAAGGGGAACAGATGTGCGAAGGACTTGGCAGGTAAACAAACGCTCTTCTCAGTATGAATCGAGAGTCCTCTGTTGAACTGCATCTTTGAGAAGAGATCTTTTGAAGGGAATGAAGCTGTCATTCATAGAGAGAGTGGTCTGGCTCTACTCATTAAACTAGGCGATATATTACTGGCTCTGCTTTTCCATTTCTGTGCCCTGTGCTAAGTAACCTTCCCCAAGCCATTCCTCGAACACATTGGTAAAGACAGCACTGCGAGGGATCTGGTTGTTTCACCAATTCCTAAGTCTAATGCTGCATAACTTTATTCCTCCAGGGTCCAAGAGCAGCATGAACATCTGCAGAAGTCAATTTAACTGCTAAAATGGTTTCCAATTATGTGTGCTAACTTTAGAACCATTCACAATGTATGTGGTTTGCACAGGTGTCTCATTAATGCGTCAGTATAGGGATTGACAGAAACAATTATAGTTTCCCTTAGCTTTGTAGGACTGCTTCAGTTCACTGAGTGTTGGACTGGAGCTGGAAGACTCGAATTCTACTTCTGATTCTCATACTAATGAAATATATGACCTCAAGTAAATGACTCAATCTGACTGGTTTCTTCTTTAAAAATATGGGAATAGGCTATGCGACCTTTGAGAATGATGACAATTATGTTTCCAGTCCAAAACTGGAACGACTGATGTGTGATGGGATTTTTTCCTGGCTGTGAGAAGTATTTTTGCCCACTACACTAATGAATTTTGGAGTTCCACAGGAGCAATGTTTGAAATCAGGGAACATTCAAGAGAATGTTTGAAATCAGGAAAGTCTCAGAAAATTAGGGACATAATCTCACCATATTAAAAGGGCCTCCCTCTAGTTTTAAAATTTGAGAATCTTCAAGGTGATTCAAGGTGATTCGGTGAACCACTAGTACTTTTCCTTTTTTCTGTTTCTTTTTTCTTTCTTTTTTTTTTTTTTTTTGATTCAGGTTTATTGTGCGCAGTAAAACTTACACAAAGTTCATTCTTTTCAGACTTTAGTTCTATCAAGTTTGACAAATGCATGTATCACTATAACAACCACAAGAAAGACATAAAATGTTTTCATCACACTAAAAGGTTGCCTCAAGCTCCTTTGTAGTCAACCCCCTCCTCTTATCCTCAGTCCCTGGAAACAACTGATCTGTTTTCTGTCTACAGTTGTCTTTTCCAAATACCTTATAGAGGGAATCACACAGTATTTAGCATAGTAAATGTGAGAGTTATTCACATTGCACATATTAGTGGTTTATTACTTACTTATATTACTGAATAGCTGTGGTAACCAGAAAAATGACCCTACTCCCACCCCACCCCAAAGATGTCCCCACCCTAATCCCTGGGACCTATGAATATTTTACCATATATGGCAAAGCCACTTTGCAAGTATTAAGATCACATACTTTGAGGTGGAAAGATTGTCCTGGGTTATCAGGGTAGGACCAATCTAATAATTTGAATGCTTCAAAGGGGAGAATGTTTCCCAGCTCTCCTATAGAGAGATGAGGTGGAAGAAGGAAGAGAGATTTGAAGCATGAGGACTCAACCCACCATTGCTAGCTTTGAGGATGGAGGAGAATAGGACAAGTCAAAGAATGTGATTAGCCATTCCTATTAGTTTTCAAATTTATATGGATGCCATAATTTTCCATTGCACGTTGTGTTGTGTTAAATTTGACTTCATCTGTATCTCTTGACACTTGCTTTAAATGTTTCTTCTCTGTTGGGTAATTAATGCTTTCTAATTATTCCTACTAAGTACAGTGCATAAGTTGTCACTCACTGTAAAGAATTTTAAATTATTAACTAAAGAAAGCTTTTAAGTTAGCCTTTGATTCCAAGGCTGTTTCTGCCACTCACTGAATGTGTGAATGTGGCAAAGAGCTGAACTTCTTTAAGCTTCAGTTTTTAATTGTAAAAGGTTGAAAATAAGAAGGGTTGGTATGAGGACTAAATGAAATAATGTTTTCGTGTTGCTGCGAACACTGCCTGGCCTAGGAAAGCATTCAAGAATTGATATTATTATTATTATTATTATTATTATTATTATTAAATAACATGAACATATCCAAATGTAGCCTTGTATGACCTCATGTATTCAAATGCAGGGATCTCCTTAGTAGGACACACCTACTAATTAAACTCCACATGGCTGATGATACCAGGCAGAACCCCATCGACTGAACAGTCAATCTTTTGCCCTTTGAAGCTTGTTATCAAAACAGACAACTTTTACTATAGAAGTGGAAAGGCATGAACTTTAACTCCAGCCTAAAAAGTGTCATATTCTACTGCTGATAGTTGCAAGTCCTATGACTTTGGGCATGCCACTTATCCTCTTTGCACTTGGTAAAAACCATCTCCAACTCCCAAGGTTACTGCGAGGCTTACACACTTTGCAAGCCTTCATTTTCTCCTCAAAAAATAAATCTGGGAATTTAAACCATACTGTGATACATGCTCATGAGTAAATCAATAATGTAAATAGAAATATGTGTGTCATTTGATGTTTGTGCTCTGCACCTCATTTTCAAGTGCTAATTTTCAATGCAGAGTTCTGACTCAATTTATGGTGTCCTGGTAAACAGGGAAATTAAAGAAATTCTGTCTTTGCATCTCTTAGGTGTTTATGAGGGTAGAAGTGCTTTGAGTCTTTGTTGTTACAATTGTGAATCGAATTACTCTGGTTGTAGCCTGGTAGTAACTCAGTGAACCTTGAAAGGACATGGGAATCCTGATGCGATGAAGAGCCAGGTACCTGTTTCAACTCAGTTGCTTCTTGTATAGCCTCAGCATATGTGAATTACTTGCTGATGTTCTTTGATGTGACTCACTGCACAGGTGTCTAAGAGAATCGCCATCCAAGCTAACTCTTTATCTCTTCTTGTTTTGATATGCTTAGTTCCAGCAAAGGCTAGGACTGAATTTGACTGGACTACATTATTGAGACTCTAAAAGCTGCCCCATATTCTATGTGGCAGACACAAGTGTGACTTAAATTAGCAGACTGGGAGCCTTTGAAAGCTACGAACTGCTACCACAGCTAGCTGCTCTGGTACCGTGTGTGAATTAATGCAATATTTCATCTCCACTATCGACACACTTTTATGTGAACTAGGGTAGCAGACTAGGGAAGAGGCAAATAAAATTAGCACCTGTTGAAAATATCCTTTTTTTTTTTTTTAATTCTTGTTTTCAAAATAATAAAATGGCATTTCGAGCCATTAAACTTTCATCCTCATGGTATTCAAATTTCAAATGACATGCCATAGAACTCTCACAGTCTACCTCAACCTTATTCACCTGGAATAGCTCTACTATTCACTATTTTACATATTTTACTTCTAAGGATGATCTGGAAAGTTCTTACTAATAAAATAAAGTTACAAAGCAACATGTCTAATCTAAAGTAGAAACGTGTTTCAGTCACTTTCATAATATGTTTGCTTAAGTCTTTTAGGACACTATTGTTGATTCCTGTAAGCCCTTAGACCCCTGAAAGACAAGGTTTGTGTCCTATTAAATGAAATTCCCTGAAATAAAGCTTGTATACAATAGATGTTCAATTTTTACATAAATGCATATTGCCTTATGCGTTCTGTGTCTCCATCTGTATTTCATTACATACCTTTATCTAATTATTAAAAAACTGAGGTTTATAAATTCTGATTTTTAGTGTGATATAACATGACACAGCATGGACTGCATACATTGATGCGTGGTGGTCGTAAAGAAAGAAAGAAAAAACAAGCCCAGCTTACATGAATTGCTTTGGGGAAACCATTTTATCTTTTTGGATGTAGTTTCTTTATTTTTAAAATAAACTCAGTGCCTTGAATATAGAAGGTACTCAATTACTCCCTGAAAAAGGAACAGGAAAAAAGTGGAAGGGAGGAGTATAGGGTTAGGTTTCTTTACTGTTCTGAAATTCAGTGACTCTCTGATTTCTAAAGCTTTATGTTGAGTTTTGAATTGGAACATTGGGGCTTTCATGATCAGCATTTTGCTCACCATTGCCAAGGATCTAGCTGCATTCCAGTGTGGAATTTCACGGGACAGTCTTCTTACAGGACTTAACAAGGTTAAAAGTCAGTCTTCACTGGTCACAGTATCTGAAGTTCCCTAGGGGTTCAGCACCTGAGTCTGTCTATCCACATTTGAAGGCCCTCTTCAAACAAGAATGACTCACATGCACATACAGGGTACCATCCAGCTGACTGATATATGAATAAGACTTCTTGTTAATATTCACTGGCACTCCCTACCTTCTCCTTGCTCTCACTTTGCATTAGGGGAAACATTTATTACTTACCACTGATTTCATTTAAAAACTTGAACTGGAGAAGCAACTTACTTTAAGATTTGAGATAGAAAATGTCTGATGGTGCCTCTGAGAGCATGCAGCTTCTCTGCCCGACAATCTAAGAGTGGGCTGCCTTAAAGACGCTGAGGGCAGTGATTGACAGATTTCAATTTCTTCTAATCTTTACATGTGCTACTTCAGGAACTTGAATCATCCTTTAAAAAGTGAATATTTTCAACTATTCCCCAAATTTAATGAACATTTTAGAGCTGAAGCTTACCAAAAGCTTTCTTCACAAAATATCATATACTGTCTTGTTGACTGAATTATTCTTCCACAAAATACCAAAACCCTTTTACCGGGCCTTTTCGATGTTTCTCCAATTGCACCTATGATTTTAAATGTGTAAGTAGGAGCCCAGAGTCCCCCCTTTTTAAATATAGACTTATTTTGTGTATGAAAAACATCCTCTTGAAATGATTCAATTTCCTAGTTTAGTAGTTATGCTTCCGGATATAATTACGTATTAGTCAAGGATATGAATCCTCTCACTTGTAACTATGTGGTTTCATAAGGAAACTGCCTGTGCAATAGGAAATCAGTGACTAAATTTTCATTCAGCATGGTTTCTTCATCAGTCCTTGGAACAGGTGTCAGGATTATTCTCGGTTGGTATTTTGTTGGTACCTAGACTATTAATCAGTTTGTATGAAAAGACGAGATAACATATTGTCTCTACTTTAAATTCTTTATAGTTTGTGGGTTGTCATGACAATTAATGTAATAGATAACTCCCTTTGGGTCATTAAAAGCAAGAAGGTCAGGTTTTTCTTTTTACCTGACACAGCAGAGCTCTGATTAAGTGTAAAGGCACAAGGTGAATTCCTCCATTGTGAAATCTCCTGTGGGATGAGAGTAATGGAAGCGATTATTTCAAATGGAAACAGCAACTGCAGTAAGCCACTTGTGAGTTTATTTCACATTAGCATATGCTAGTAAAACTATTAAAGTTTTCTCAGAACTTTGGTAATTGCACTCTATCCTTATGTAAAGGCAGAATTTTTTGTGTGTTTGTTTTTTTGCTAGGAGGTAGAGAGACTTATTTGAACCCAACCTAATGATTTTGTAAATACTAGAAAGTACCCTAATCAAAATAAAACATAATATTACACAGTATTCTATGCATGCAAATCAGATTATCCCCATAATCCTCTTACTCAGTTACTCTGCAAATTCACCATTAATTTCAAAATCTAAACCATAATAATTCACTTTAATTTAAGTTTCTTTTTTTTTTTTTTTTTGCTTCTCAAAATTTCAGTCACTCAATTTTCATTACTCAGTTTCCCATTCTCTTGAACTACCCCCTCTTTCCCTCTGCCCCCCACCTCCTTCCCTCCTTCCCTCCTCATCTTTATTTACATGATTCACAATTTAAGATTACAGGCAAATTTCTTCAGAGCCTATGTCACAGTTTTATTTCAAAGTCTGCAATGGGAGAGGGTCAGCTGGCCAATTGAAAAATATTCTTTCTCAGTAAGGATACCTTTAAAGTAAAATGATTGATGAGATAATTGTTGCTATCTGGATACAATAAAAAAGAACGTCCAGCTAAACAGCATGAGTCACCTACTAGCCAATGAGGAGCTACATATTTTCAGGAGAGACCTTACATGGTTAAAGTTTATTAGAAACTGCTTAAGCATTTTATCAGGATTGTAAATTTCTTCCTGGAAGAAGGATGAGAGTTTCTTTGCTCAAGAAAGTTCCATTGCTGACCATATTTGGGACAATTTTTCTTTATCAATTACTACAGTTAGAATAGATGTATCTTCAAAGAGATTGTCACATGGAATTTTATAGTTACATCCCATGTTTTTTTTAATTAGTTTTATTGAAGTATAATTTACATATACTAAACAGCACATGTTTAAAGTGTACACTTTTTTGTATGATTCAACATGTGTATAGACTCATGAAACGATTACCACAGTCAAGAAAATGACTATACCCATCACTCTCGAAAGTTTTCATGTGTCTTTTTAATGTCTCCTCCTTGCTTCCTCTCACCATCATTAGGTGAACACTGAACTGCTTTTTGTAATTATAATTAGTTTGAATTTGTATTTTCTAGAATTTTATGTAAATGGATTTAAAGAGTTTGTTCTTTTTTAGGATGAGGGAGTCTGGCTTCTTTCATCCAAAACAGTTATTTTGTGATACATCAGTGTGTTGTGTGTAACAATAGTTCATTTTTTATTAAAGAGTAGAATTCTCTATTATATGGATATAGCACTATTTATTCATTTGCTTGTTGTTGGACATTTAAGTAGTTTCCAGCTGTTGGCTAACACCAGAAAAGCTTCTCTGGATAACTGTGTACAAGTCTTTGCATAGGCATATGTTCCATTTCTTGTTAATAAATATATAGACATTGAATGAGTAGATCAAATAGTTTTTAAGAAACTTCAAACTCCTGTCCACTGGCTAATAGAAAGGTACACATTTTCAGTTACAAGATGAATAAGTTCTGAGGATCTAATGTATAACGTGGTGACTATAGTTGATAACACTGTATTGCATAATTGAAATTTGCTAAAAGAATGGAACTTAGAAGTTCTCACACATAAAAAAGTAAAAATGTGAGGTGATGGATGGTGTTAGCTAACTTGATGGGGGAAATCTTTCACAATGTATACATACATCAAATCATCACATTGTGCACGTTAAATATCTCACAATTTTATTTATCAATTATACTTCAATAAAGTTGTAAAAAAAAGAACAAAATAATTCTACCATTTTACATTTCCAGCAGCATTGGCCAAGAGTGAGTTCCTCCATACACTTGCCCACATTTTTAAATTTTATCTAATGTAATAGGTGTGTAGTGGTATCCTAAGGTTGTTTGTTTACCGTTACCTGAAAACTAATCATGTTGAGCATTGTTTTGTGAGCTCATTTGCCATCAATATATCTGCTTTAGTGTCAATCAAATCTGTTGCTCATTTATTTTCTTAATTATTTTCTTATGATTGAGTTTTCAAAGTTCTTTATATATTCTAGATATAAGTCCCTTTTGTAATTTGCAAATATTTCCCCCCATTTTGTGGTTTGCTTTTTCATTCTCTTAACAACATAGTTCATAAAGCAAAATGTTTTAATTTTTTATGCTTAATTTTTGTTTATTTTTAATTAAATTTATTGGTGAGACATCAGCTAATAAAATTATATAGGTTTCAAGTGTACAATTCTATATTATGTCACCTATATATTGCATTGTGTGTTCACCATCCAGAGTCAATTCTCTGTCACCATATATTTGACCCCCATACCCTTTTCTATCTCTCTCCTCTGCCCACACTCTGGTAATCACTAAACTACTGTCTGTGTTTATGAGTTTTTGCTTGTTTGTCTTGTTCGTTTGTTGCTTTCAGTTTTATATCCCACATATGACTGAAATCACATGGTTCTCAACTTTTTCTAGCTGACTTATTTCATTTAGCATGATAACCTCAAGATCCATCCATGTTGTCACAAATGGCAGTATTTCATCTTTTCTTATGGCTAAGTAATATCCCATTGTATATATGTACCACATCTTCTTTATCCAGTTATCTATCGAAGGACACGTCGGTTGTCATGGCCACTGTGAATAATGCTGCAATGAAGATATGAGTACATATAATCTTTACAAATAAATGTTATCAGATTTTTTGGGTAAATACCCAAAAAAGGGATTGCTGGGTCAAATGGTAATTCTATTCTTAATTTTTTGAGGAACCCCCTGTGGGGACAGAGCCAGGAGTATAGTTTCCAGGCTCTCGGCGTCACGTGGAAGGGTGCTGGTTCAAGTAGTAAATGGCCATCAATTATGATTGGATGGCCATCAGCTGTGGCTATTTGGCTGTCAGCTGTAACCAGTGAGCCATTGGCCACTAATATAACTGCTGTGGCTACGCTAGCAGGAAATGGGGGCTAGCAGGAAGATGGTGGCTAAGCTAGCAAGAGTGGATTGCAGTTAGCACGGCGGATTGCAACTAGCAAATGAGCAGAGATAAGTGGATGGCAGGTTGCGGATTGTGTGGCTCCTGCTTCCTGTGTCTCTAACCCATCCACTAGCGAGAATATAGTGGTGTGACTCCCCTGTCTATGGCTCTGTGGGTGTTCCTTTTGGCCTCATCATGTCCTGCGTTCTTATGTGGGAAGTGGGAGCTGAGACCCCGCATAACACCCTGCATGACACCCCAATACTGTTCTCCATAGCGGCTATACTAGTTTATATTCCCACCAGCAGGCTATGAAGGTTCCTTTTCTCCACAACCTCTCCAACTCTTATTATTACTTGTCTTGATAATAGCCATTCCAACAGGTGTGAGGTGGTATTTCGTTGTGGTTAGTTTTAAATTTTGATGAAATCTAATTTATCAACTTTTTAATGAATCATGGTTTTGGTATAGTATCCAAGAAATCTTCACCTAACCCAAAGACATATTTTTTTAATGTTTCTTTCAAGAAGCTTTATAGTTTTAGTTTTATGATCCTTGGGTGAATTTTTCTGTATTATATGGTATAAGGTAGAGATTAAAATTATTTTCCTTAATGCAAATAAAAACCACACAGAGATATCACCTCACCCCAGTCAGAATGGCTGTCATCAACAAGACAAATAGTAACAAGTGTTGGAGAGGCTGTGGAGAAAAAGGAACCCTCATACACTGTTGGTGGGAATGCAGACTGGTGCAGCCATTATGGAAGGCAGTGTGGAGGTTCCTTAAAAAATTACGAATATAATTACCATATGACCCAGCAATCCCTCTCCTGGGTATCTACCAAAAAAATCTGAAAACATTTATACATAAAGACACGTGTGCTCCAATGTTCACTGCAGGTTTGTTTACGGTGACCAAGACTTGGAAACAACCAAAATGTCCTTCGATAGATGAATGGATAAAGAAGTTGTGGTATATATACACAATGGAATACTATTCGGTGGTAAGAAAAAATGATATAGGAACATTTGTGACAACATGGATGGATCTTGAGCATGTAATGCTGAACGAAATAAGTCAGACAGAAAAAGCGGAGAACCATGTGATTTCACTGATATGTGGTATATAAACCAAAAACAACAAAAGAACAAGACAAACAAATGAGAAACAGAAACTCATAGACACAGACAATAGTTTAGTGGTTACCAGAGGGTAAGGGGGGTGGGGGGTGGGAGATGAGGGTAAGGGGGATCAAATATACAGTGATGAATGGAGAACTGACTCTGGGTGGTGAACACACAATGGGATTTATAGACGATGTAATGTAGAATTGTACGCCTGAAATCTATGTAATTTTAATAATAATTGTCACCCCAATAAATTCAAGAAAAAAAAATTTTCTTTTCCTTTTTTTATAGTTTTGTATACAAATATCCAATTGTTATAGAACCACTTGTGAAAGGGCTACCCTTTGTTTACTGAACTATCTTTGTTCTTTTGTTGAAAATCAATTATCCATCTACATGTGGGTCTATTTTTGGACTCTATTTTGCTTCACTGATCTCCCTACTGGTTTTGACACCAGACCACACTTGATAACTTGGTAAATGTAGCTTTTTAATAAGTCTTGAAATAAGATACCATTAATCTTCCAATAGTCTTTCACAGTTAAATTTAGTGTTAGCTGTAGGTTTTTATAGTGCCCTGCATCAACTGGTGAAATTACTTTCTATTCCAGTTTGCTCAAAATTTTTTTTGTATCAGGAATGGGTGTTGGCATTTTTCAACTGCTTATTCTGTGTCGACTGAAATGGTCATAAGGTGTTTCTTGTTTAGTTTGTTAATATGGTTACATTGATTGCATTCCAAATGTTAAACCATTTGGGGGGGGGCTTTATTGTATAATAATGGACTCATTGTGTAAGTTAAAGGTGTACAATGTGTTGATTTGATACACTAACATATTTCAAAATGATTACTACCATAGCATTAGGTAACACTTCCATCCAGTCACATAATTACTTTTGTTTTTGTTCTTATGTGTTTCAATGGTTTTTGTATCTGTGTGAGTAATGATGCCATTCATTGACATAAGAGAAGGTAAAAACGAGGAAAGGTTTGGTAAAGGGAATTTTTCAGTTTAATTGTGAATTGCCTGAGTAGGTTGAGGTGCCTGCCTGGAAACATGAAGCAGAAATGGTTGGAAGAAAAGGTCTGAAGCCCAGTAGGGATTAAGGTCTGGAGTTATAGAGTCGGAAGTCATGACTGTTGCATCTAGGTTTGAAAAGTCCTTACAGTGTACCATAACCAACCCCAGATATAGCTGTTTCACACAGCTCTGGAGATCTGAATGTACACCTAAGTGAAGTTCGTATCTGAAGCAAAGAAGTGCCGTGTCCATTTGGATAAGATCAGAAATACAGTGATTGATCTCTACCAGTGAGATAAACTTTAAAAAGTGCTCTATGGCTGAAGTAATCATCTGCTGGTATCATGTGGATACAGACCTTTTGTGCAGAATGACAAATGCAGATAAGACTCAGAATTTCACGGAGAAGATATCTCATTTTGATGATCAGTTACACAGAAATCACATTTCTCCTCTTGTGTAGGAACCAACATCAAGTAGAAAGATACAGAAAGTATTTTAAAAGTCATAATGTAGGTCATTTGTGTGCACTCAAAATGTGAAAGTGGTTTTTCAAAAGGGAAGATTATTTTTTGAAGGGAATATTTCAAACAAGCATAAAAAAATTCTAGAGTAGTGAAATATATCCTGTGTATCCACCGTTATCGAATTTAACAATGTTTGGCATTTTGTCTTACTTGGTTCAGATCTTTTGTTTTCATTTTTGTTGTAAGAAATAAATCTTTACAGATATACTGAATCTTCCTTTGCAGACCTTTCTGCCTCCTGCCCCTGGTGTAACCAGTGACCTGAATTTGCTGTATATTTTTCATTTCTATATTTTTACGCTATATGCTTTGTTGAAATCATTGATGATTGAAGTGTGGATGCATTTCTAGATTTTCTATTTTTTTTCATCTGTTAGTCTATCGTTGTATCAGTACCTCACTATTTTTCTTAATATATGTGTATATATATATGTGTGTGTATATATGTGTGTGTATATGTATTTCAAATGTACAACATTATAATTCATTATCTGTATACACTGCAGTGATCACCCCAAAAATCTAGTTACCACGCATCACCACACAATTGAGCCCCTTCACCCCTTTCCCCCACCTCCCAACCACCTACCCTTTTGATAACCACCAATCTGCTTTCTGTATCTATGAATTTGTTTTTGTTTTATGTTGTTTAATAACTGAGGTTTAGAGGATGCCTCAAAGACAAATAGTGTAAATTCTCTAATTTTATCCTTTGTTTATTTTGGCTTGGTTTTTCTAGATCCTTTGCATTTCTATATACATTGTAGAATCAGCTTCAAATTTTCTATTATTATTTTCTAAAGCTTTCTGGGATTACAACTGTATTGTGTTGAACTTATAAATCAAATTAAACAGACGTGACACCTTTAAAATATTGTTTTCCAATCCATAAATATGGTTTAATCTCCATTTACTTAGATTCCTTTTAATTGTCCTCAGGAATATTTTGTTGTTTTCAATATAGAGGCATTGCAAGTTGTATTAGTTTGCTATTTTTTTAATCACCGCAAAGGTAATGACTTAAAACAATGTCCACTTGTTATCTTACAGTTTCTGTGTCAGAAATCCAGGCATGGTATAGTGGGGTTCTCTGCTCAGGGTCTCACAAGGCTAAAATCAAGGTGTCAGACATGACTGAGATCTCGTCTGATCCTCAGAATTGTTTTCCAAACTCACCTAGCTGTTGGGAAAATTGATTTCCTTGCACTTTAGAACTCATGGAGGCTGTGCCTTCATGGCAGCAGGAAGGCAACTCGCTGAAGCACTGCCTTCTTTTACAGGCTCACGTATTAAGTCAGGCCCTTTCAGGATAATCTTCCTTTTACTTAACTCAGTGTCAACTGGTTAGTAAACTAATTATGAAAGTGATAAGCCATCATATTCATAGGTCTCTCCCACACTCAGGTAATGGTGGGGTGATCAGGGGCCGCCTCAGTGTATTTTCTGTCTTACAAATATCATAGGCCCGTTACTGCCCATTTAGTATGTTGTCTCATTTATATTTACCACTTTCATAGATGATAGATGTTTTTGGTGGCAAGGTAAGGCCAATACCAGTAACCTAATATTTGAGCATTTACTCTGCTTCTCATTTTTTGTTGTCGTAAACAATACCTAGGTGAACATTTTATTCATGAATACTTTATCAGTCAGGACTTCCCTCATCACCCAATCTATCAAGCACCTCCCCAGTCCTGTGTGTTGCTAGGGTTGCTGTACTTTATATTTATCATAGTACATATCACTCTCTGAAATAATGGTATTATTTTTGTTTACCATCTGTCTTCCTCCACTGGAAATTAAACTCCAAGAAATTGGGAACCTTGTTTGTCTTCGTACCCATTGTATAAAACAGAATTCAGCACATAGTAGTGTTTACAAATCTTTGTTGTCTGTGATGAAGAATGAATGAATGAATAACCTTTTTTTGGAGTTTTGGATTATTTCTTAGCTATCACTTACCAAGTGTGGGTCAAAAATTATTCAATCTTGAGATAATTTGACAGTTTACTTTTCAAAAATTTTATAACAAATTACTATTTATTAGTCTTGAGGAGAACAGAAGTAGGGCATAACATTAAGAGTAACCAAATTTGTGCAAGACTTATCAGCAGGGTCACTTTGTAAGTTATATAAATGTCCAACCACTATACTGTACACCTGGAACTAATATAATATTGAATGTCAGCTACAATTGAAAAAAAATTAAAAAGTGTAACCAAATTTGTATAAAATATATAAACCCAAGAAAGACAAGTTAAAAGATATTGTAAGCTCTATGAGGTCTAGGACACTGTGAATTTTATTTATCATTTTGTCTCAGAATCTTGCACAGTACCTGGAATATAGTACTAATGCAGTAAACGTTTGTTTGAATGAATGAATGAATGATGATTAGAGCTATGACTATTTTCATTTCCATTCTTAAACACCCAGGTTTTTCTAAGTTTCAGTAATTATCTGAATAAGTGCTGGCTAAGGTAAAAAACAAAAACAAAAATGAAAAACAATCATAATAATAAAAAGAAATTCTAGTATTTGTTCTCAAAAACAGAGGAAAAGTGGCACTTAGGAAAGCAGCCCTCAGATGATGCACGAGTACACACTACCCTGGATGCTATCTTGGACTTTGTGCCAATGACTCCTTGGCCCAGAACTAGAAAAGCGTCAGCCAAATTCATGTCAGTTGAATCTGATGTTACATATCAGGGTGCTCCCATTTTAAAGGACTTATAAGTATGTCTGTTTGTAAAGCAAATTACTTCTAATTTAGCATATCTTTATTGTAAAGTTCTTTAACTATCCCTTCATATCTGGAACTCATTCTCAGCATTCTCCTTAAAAACATTGATAAATAGGACAATTAAGGCATTTGCTAAAATATCTGATTTGAAACGTACTAGGTAATGGTTTTTCATTTTATTTTTTATTTTACTAGTTGCATCATAATTTGAGCCACAGTTTTGCTATTCAATTTTTGATTGTCCTGCTTTTCTTTCTTTTTGATTGTTCTCTTTGATACACACCAGGCTACTTTGGGTCAGTCTCCCAGCTGGGTCCTAGTAGATTTTCCATCACTTGGGGAAAAAAAATCTGCATCAGTCAGGGTTTTTTAGTTATAAGTATTGGAAAATGACCCTGGTTCTCTTAAGCAGGAAAATAATTTAGCAGAAGGAGACTCAGGATTCACAAAATAGGCATATGGACAAGAACAAGTAAGCTTGGGGAAGGTAAGTGCTGGAAAAATGAACAGTCACATTGCAGGAAAACCTAGTATTTTAGCCACCACTATTATGAGTCTGACCTTTATATATATATATATATATATATATATATATATATATATATATATATATAATATAGATTGTGTATATATATGATATATATAGATGTGTGTGTGTATATATATATATATATATATATATATATATACATCTATATAATATATAGATGTATAGATATATAGACATATATCTTTGTAGTCTTTTTTCAAGCTTCCAAATCAGATCAAATTACTTGAATTTAAGTTACATACAAGCTGCCCTCATTCCCAAGCTGCAGTAGAAAGATGGCCTTCCCTTCAAGATTATCCTTATGTTAATAATGCAATATACAATAACAATGAAACTCCATCCTGCTCTCCTAATAAAAATCAGAGAGCTAATAGGAAGAGCAGTATGTTGATTTCTGGACAGCCAAAATAAAACCAACCAAAAAACAAAATTACATTGTCTTTGTTGTATTTTATCTCTATGTGCCTGATATTGGGATAAAGTAGAATACAGTGGTAGAGGAGAGAACGCATTAGAAATACGAGAGAAAACTGGCTGAACTGGGTTTATTGTCGGGGTGGAAAAAGCAAATTGACATGATAAATAAATGCCGCACGTTTATTATGTCAGAAAAAGCAGGGTCTATACAATCAAGAAGTCGGGAGTTTAAATCCTACTTCTCCCTTTTAGATTTTTGATCTGAGGCAAGCTACTTATCTTCGCTGACCCTAGGTCTTCTCAATCACCAACTGGGAATAATAACATCGGCCTCCCAGGTTTGTTGTGAAGATTAAATAAGAACATAGATATAAAGCATTCAGCATGACACACTAATTTACAGTGATCATTTGCCAGATACCTATTATTTTCCTACCCCTTCTTTCTGGAATGCTGTCTAACTCCTGAAACAACCTACCACCACCACCACCCCTCTAAAAGGGGCTATGAATCTCAACTATGCTAACTGCAGCCATCAGGAAGTGTAATTGCTGTCAAATTTATGCTATGTGTGGGACCGTTATTGAGGGTGCTCATGTACAGAAACATTAAGTTTCTTTGTGAAATGGAGGTCACAATGAGAGCACTACACTCGCTTCATGTCTTGTTTCCCATTCTAGGTGTGGGATCCTTTATACCAAAGGAAACTTGATTCCTCCCTTCTTATTATGACTAATCTGTACTATTTGCGATGTTTCCAGCTGTCCACTTAGTTTCTCTCTAACCTTAGGGAGTCTTTTAGGATCAAAAAATTAATGCTATATTAAATAAAAAGAGTGATGAAAATCATGTATATATTGCACATTATAATAAGTACTTAAATATTTGAAGCGAAAACATTGATCATTAAAGGAGATTTCTCAATTTTTATACAATTCATGGAATAATCATTTTTCAAAGCTATGCCAATTTATTTGAAATTAATAGTGAAATAAATATTATAAATTAAAAATGAGGGAAAGTATTGAGAAATGTCAAAAATAGGCTTTGGTCTAAAAGAGTGGTTCTTAAACATTAGTGTGTCTAAGTGTAATCTAGTGAACTGTCATCTACAGAATTCCCAATCTCACTCCAAAAAATGAGGAGTTACTAATTTTGGTATGTGGGCCCAAGGACTCCTTGGTGATTTTGATGATCTACTCCAGAAGGCATTTTTTATTTGTTTATTTGTTTGTTTGTTTTTCCCACTAGAAAGATTTCTTGAATAGAACTTTTTATCCACCATGGATTTCGTGAACAGGTGGGGGAATGGGACCCATTTCTATATAGAAGTGGCTGGTGACTCCTCAATAGTTGTAAAGCAGAATCTCATAGTAGTGATTAAGGACCAAAACTAGCTCACAAATGTGTCCTGTCTAGCAAACATCATGTTTAAAATGTTGTTTGTAAAGCCCTTAGAGGCTAAGCCTGCTTTCTTCAGTTCACTGTCGGCCCTTTGACTCCTGGTTGTAGTCAATCAAGTTATATTTACATTTAAGTGGCCCCGCTGACCCTGAGGCATTTGTTTGTGAGCTCTGATGATTTAAAGAATCCCTCTCTAAACTGTAGGAAACTCAGAGTATGTGAGGTATTTAGGAGCTTCCTGGTGATGATTAAATTTTATTCGTAAATTCTAACTTCATCAGGCCAAGCCAAGCTAGAGACAAATGATGAACTATTTTACTACTCAAAGCCGATGTATTTTGAAGGAGCCAATACTGGTTTGGATCCTAACCCCCTTCCATTATATATTGGTTTGCTTCTCTGTTCACCCGACTAGGCTATGAGCAACGCCTGGGCAGGAACTGAGTCTTTGTACGTGCAGTTGTCCTCAGCCCAGCATAGCATACAGACATTAGGGGAGGGGGGTGGTAGATGAGGATAATGAGGTCAAATATATGGTGATGAAAGGAGAACTGACTGGGTGGTGAGCACTCAGTGTGATACATAGATGATGTGTTACAGAATTGTACACCTGAAACCTATGTAATTTTACTAACCATTGTCACCCCAATAAATTTTAGTTTAAAAAATAGATGTGTAAATGTTTGTTGAAATGAAAAGGCAAAATGGAAGGGAAAGAAGATAGGATAAAAGGAAGGATGGAAATAAAGAAAGGGAAGACAATAGAAAAGGATGAAATGGATGAAAGAGGAAGAAAGGAGAAAGCAGGAAAGGAAGGAAAAAAGATGGACACAAGTTTCATTTGTGGAAAATCTGGGTATGTGACTAATTATACTCCTCCTTTTAAGAAAATGCAAACAGGAATATGGCCTATTTTAATTGGCAAAGTTTCCAAGTAATAATCAAATTCAGAATTCAGGTATTTTTGAGCAAAGAAAGAAACATGGAGAATTGTTTGTGTTGAAGTATCAGACACTGGGTTTTCGGATATTGATACAGTTGCCCTTGATTCTGTTTTATATCACTTAGGGAGCCTCCTGCTGGGTTTCTGAAAGGAAAATAATAACTGAATATCTTGGAAGATTATTTCAATTTTGTAATTACTAATATTGTAGCTAAACATACAAAATGGGGATCAGCAAAACACCAGTGTGCTATTTATAGTTTCCTCTAATCATAGGTTTTTGTCACAGTCTAGCCACATGATCTTATGTTTGTGTCTATGCCTTTTTCATTCGAAAAATATGGCTTGAAAGAGGGAGAAAGATGTCATCTGTTGCTTTCAGAAAATTAAGCTCCTTTAAAATCCAGTATTCAGAAATCCTGTTACTTTGTTTGTTGGCTTTGGTATCTTCTTTCTAAAATAAAACCTACCCAAAGCATGGTTCTTTAAAATCAAGTGAATTGAAAATCTATAAAGGTTTAGACACAACGCTGAGTAAGCTGGGGAAGAGAGTGGTGTATAAGAAACACAGATACATCATGGGTGAAGGTGCTCATCCAGCCTCTACTGTGATCTTAATGACCTCTGGTATGTCACTTAATTTCCCTGAGACTCAGATTTTCATGTGTAGATTAGTCAAATCATTCAAATTCAATTTAGAACAACTTAGAATTAATTGACAATACAGAACTATCAATTAACTGCATATCTCAGCTCCATTTTTCAAAGGCTCTATGTCTTTGGGCAAGTAACTTAAATTCTCTGATCCCTATTTTCATCACCATAAAGTGGACATTATTATAATACGTACTTCACAAGGTTTTGGAGAAATTAAATGAGAAACTACGTATAAAACCAATAGCAATTGGCACATAGAAGTAACATGGATCTTTGTTGATGGTCCCTTCTTGCAGGGAAATAATCTGTGACTTTTACATCTAACTAAATATAGGGGGGAAAAAGAATTTAGAAGCAATAAGCTTGTGACTAAATATTGGTGGTACCTTCCCTTTTCCAATATCACTGACAAAATGGGATACATGTGAAATTTCTAAGGCAGAAAGCCTCATAACTTCCATCGTTGAAAACCTACCTATTCCTACATTCTCGATGTTTATATTTTTGATGTGTGTGCAGGAAAATGAGTGACTTTGATATAAAGCTTGCAAAATGTCCCAAGCAGTCGTTTAGCAAAAGCCCTGAGCTCCCAGAATGCTGAGCATTCTTCTCCTTACGTCAGCCACCCAGAGGGCTATGCAGCATACCTCCATGAGGAAGATGACGCGCATCCCTGAGATAAAGTTTAAAGAGCAACACATCAACCCGTACAAATCAATGAATACCTGAGTGCTGAGAGGATCCTCTGGAAAGCTTTCTTCAAAGCAGTAAGATAAACTGAAAGGGTAGTAGAAGTGTGCATAACAAAAGGCATAGAAGACAGAATTTACAGAGCACTTAAGGCCAGACCAAGAAACAAGAAAACAGGGTTTCTGAATGTTTTCATTTCTTAGGCTTTTTCAATTTTCATTTTGTCTTGTTTTGTTTTAAATGTGTATAGAACACTATTTTATCAATAGGTTCTGCATACCACGCCCCCACCTAGAACCTCTTTGAATATTGTCAAAAATTCATTAAAACATTTTAAATGAACATTATTGGGGCATAATTTGCATACAATACAATGCAATCATTGAAAATTTATTTTTAAAAGAACACAAGTTGATCAAAAATAAGAATATCATTTATTTTTAAAAGGCTTGATTTTAGACTCGTCATCCCTGTAATAAGCAGAGACTCAGGAAATATAAGATGAGAAAATTAAGCTGTTTTGAAACCATGCTGAGTTTAGTAAAAATCACTTAATGTCTGAGTATTTTTAAAAACATTATCTGTACTTTTTGTTTTTATGTTCCTGTTTAATAACATATTTGAAGAAAGAAAACTGAAAATTTTAAATATTCTTTTTATTCTGAAATTGTTATTATAATAAAGTTTCAAACCAATGCCATGGAATTGTACTTTTTATGAACACCTCATGGGCTTGTCTTTGACAAGAATATATACATTTAATTTTTTATATCCTCTTTGAGAAAATATATGGAATGATAATACAAAAATATGTGAATGAGCTTATTGTGTGAGATAATAGTGTCCTCCTTCCACAATCTGTTAACTCATGATACAGAACACACAGAATTGTACTGTGATGCCTAATACACGTATTTGAGAGGTACTGCCTCCATATTGGATGCCAGAAATATTAATGTACTATCACCACCTAATTGGTCAGATTTTCTGAACCATTTTGACTCAGTCTGTCAATGAGCCTGTGGAGAAAGACTTCAGACTGACACAAAACCATCCTAGTCAGTACAAACATTACATGAGTCAAGTGGGTGAATCAGTCATTGTATAATGTAGCTTTGCCCTTAGCTTATACTGCTTTGCTTACTAACCAACTTCATAAAATCTCATGGTCCAGTCACAGTGGGTGGGATATAAAATAAAGCCAATTATTTTGATTTGGTCTAATGTTGCCACCAATTTTGCTTACAAAGATACGTTAACAAATAATAATAGAATAGACAGTAATCTTTTTTGGGGAGAATATGTGTCTTTTTATTTTGTATCTGAGCACCTCATTCCATACTTAGCAGAACTAAAGTGCTCGTTTAAAATTTGTGGAATGAGTAAGTGGGTTAATGGATAAATCAGTCGTCAATGGTCAGTGGAAAACCATCACTACCGAAAAACAGAAAATACAGAAAACCTACCCAGTCAAAGAAGGGATCAATAGCATTGTTTCTGTATAATGAAATAAATCCATTGTAGAAAGCAAGTAGGTATGCTGATTTTCAGTGGATTGCTTATTTTCACTCTTTTATAGTAAGTCGCAGAACTAAAGTATGAGAAGTCACACTAGGGCACAGATGGGGGCTTGCAAAGCAAGTTGTTTTCAAAAATCCCTTGCTTTATAGTAAGTTTGGGAGGTTGGAGGTTATGTTTATTAACACTTCAGTCATTGTGTCCACTAGTAGTATATGACTTGTTCAAATATCCTGGATGGCTGTCAACAGACCAAAAAGGAGTATCAGTCATGAAAACAGATTTTTTTTTTAAATAAAGGAATTGATTTGATAATTTTCAGACTGCCTCAAAGAAGAAGAGAAATACAATAATTTTTGGCATGAATAGAAACATTTTGCATTCAGAAACTGACTGAGGTTTAGTTCAAAGAATATGAGAGCTTGGATCAATAGATTAGAAAATTTTGGCCATTTGTGTGTGTGTATTTATGTGGTCTCAGCAATAGCACCAACATAACAGTCCTGTTCTGAATTGCAGAATGGTCATTTTGTGCCCACGATTATATATCTATTTTTTTAAGGACTTATTTTGTAGTGTTACATTTTAGTCTAAGGTATATACTTAACTTCAGTCCTTGCCATCTTGACATTCTTGCTGAAATGGCACAATAGGATATCTCACTACTGTGTCTTTTAATAAAGTCTCCACATTGACTTCTGGGAATACTTGAATCTCTTATCACAGGTGCATGAGGATATATCATTTTGTGGCTTGTTAAAATCAGTTTTTGCACCTGTGTCCCTGACTCTGCAGCACATAATCACTCACATAAGTCCCCCTTCAGACTTGAATAACCTCTCAGTCATTTATTTTGCACTACTTAGAAAATAATAACAATAAATTTGTTTTGGTATATGAATAATTAAATATGGTTGTTGTAGCTAAAAAAAAAAAAATCTAATAGGTATTAAAAGCTATCCTGGGAAGACCAAGGAGCAAATCTGTTCATTTGGTATCTTTCTAAATTTCTATTGTACAGAGTTATTCATGGGGCAGTTATCAGTGCAATTAAAAGTTGTTGATTGTACATGGGGTTTTTGTCCTTGAATGGAAGTTAAATATGCTAATGAAGTTTAAATGCAACATTTACTCTCATAAACATAAATTGTTGAGCCATTGATTATGTGGTAAATGGCTCCAAAATTAATTATCTAATTACTTTCCTGGGTTCTGGTCATTCCATTATGTCCAAACTCTGGCTACATGTTTATGTTGGTTACTGTCTTGTAGTCTGTATCTTGATATGGATAATGGTGGGTGCTAAATTTGCAGCATCTCACATATAACCCTGAAAAGTGTTTCTCACACACTATCCTGCAGAGACAATGCAATTTTTATACTGGGAATGTTGACATTGACTGCAGTGTTGAAACTCACAGAAGAAACTGACTTTAGGGTAGACCTTTCTATGGATTTTCCTCTAGCTGTCGATGAGTTCTGGCTTATTGAACCTCGTTGTCTAGTTACCCTGAGATTATGATGGGTAGAGTGAGAAAATACTCTGAGTACTCCAAGTGGTCACCTACATGAAGGAGAAGGGGTACACACGATAAAATGTGTATCTCAATATTAATCATGTTTTCTTATACTGATCGCTTAAATAGATCGATAATCACATGAACAAGAGCATGAATCCTACAAAAAGCACCTTCTACAGCCCATAAACTCCAGTCTTCTGGCTTTCATGTTTATCAGCATCTTGAGAGCCATTTATAGCCTCTCACACACTCCTTTATTATTTCTTTATTGATTAAGTAGTGATGCCTCCTGGACCTAGGACATGGTTCACTATTTTTCAATTAAAATGAAGAAATACCTTGTTTGTTGCAGGTTCATTTCAAGCAGTTGGCTTGTGGGAATCTGAGAGCTACTGCTGCCCATGACATGTTGGAATTATCATGATCAACTACCCAGTTTGGATTTCACCCAGTGGCCAAGTGATTTGCATGGTAGACAGCAAGGGTTGGATTTTTGAAAAGACTAAACCAGGTAAGATTTGAGGGAGACATCTGATCCTTTATCACTGCTCTAAGGGCTTTAGTGTGCTGCCAAAAAGTATTGAATAATGTATAGTTTTTCTATTTGTTTTCTAAGTCCACTGAACAGGTCGTTAAAGAATGGTGATCTCTTGGATTCAAGACTACATATACAGTCGTAATTCAGTCCCTTTTTTCTCAAGAGGAGACAGAAGTTATTTTAGGATACATATAAAGCAGACCCAAGAATACTATGGATGCTAGTTTAATGCAATAGCCAACAAAATGCAAGCTATAGAGATTTCCTCTTTAAGTAACTACTGAACTATAATGGAATAAACAGTTGTACTTTTGAAGGTACAGTAATAAAAGTGTTGCCATTAAGTATTTATATTATAGAAATATATCAATTCATAGCATATGATCTTGTAAATACGCTTCAAGGTTACTCTAATTTAGAAGATTATACTGTTATTCTGCCTTTTATTTCTTTGTAAGTATTTATCATTCTAAATTGTTCATCTAAGTATTATTTAAAATGGTAATACAATGACATCCTTTATTATTATTGTGGCTTCTAGAATTTAAAATAGTATACTCTTATTCAAGTACTCTTTTTTTGTACTTTGTCTATTGCATTCTGGAAACCCTTCTCAACTATTACCTATAGTTAGGTCAGATCCTCTTATCTCTTTAACTCTCTTCCTCCTCTATAACATAATTTAAATTTATCAACAATTACCTGAGGAAACCACAAGTAACTCTTGTACTCAGACTTTAAGACCATCAAAGCTTTTATAGCTTCTTTGAATTTTATGTATTCCAAAGCAAGATTTTCTTTTAAGATCAATTATAGAAAAAGAAAGAAAGAAAAAAAAAAGTATATATATATATATATATATATATATTTCATTTATTTAGAAAACAATAGAAAAATATTATTCCAGGTCACTTGAACTGTTTACATTTTTTAAACAAATATAGCTTTCTTACTTTCTGAAAATAAAGTAAATGGAATTCAGTCAATAAATTATAGCCTAAGATAGTTATTTGCATGTAGATGAGAATTTCTAAAGTGTTTGAAAATAATTGATTCTCTAAAGTTTAATAAATATCATTTCCCAATCCCCTAATGTCTTACTTGTCTATATAACTTACTTCTCATCAGAGTACAAAACTCAAATGGTCACAATTTTCAAATCTGTTGGAAATAGCATAGATCATCAAAGTCAAACAGAAACCCTTATTTGATGAACTGGTTTAGTAGATAACTGTTTGTCCTGTTTAGTGGTAAGGTGGGTTATCCACATTTAGAAGAGTCCTGCCAGTCTGTAAATGAAAGAAACATCAAAATGCCGGGTGCTTTTGTGGAATAGGGCTCAACCTAGTTCCATGCTTCATAGTATTAATATCTAGCAAATAAATATAGCAAGAATGTTCCATGATACGAGTAGATTTCCATAATCCTAAGCTTTTAAGTCTTATTCTCTGTGTCCAAAATAATTTCATCCTGATTATGTTTATTTCAATATTTTCAACAAAACTGGGTTCCATATTAAAACATCAGAGTTCAAAAAAAAAGGAAGAAGGAGGAAATTAAATATATTTTGAAGATAAATAATCATGTGACAATTTAGTTATTTGTAATTATTGATCTTGTCACAAAGAGTTCTCTATTTGTGAGATACATATTTTAATTCTTTCTGAACTGTATATGCCATCAGTATAGAAAAAAATGTTAAGTACTTTTGACCCAAGTATTAAGAAACATAACTTCTTTTTCTTCGTACAGTCTTTTGAAGTGAATCCTGTTGATTAGCAGTACAAAGATAGTACATTTCACTGTTCTGTATAAAAACATGATTTAGAAGGGCCCTGTAGACATAAAAGGTGTTAAAGTGCATTCATATATTTTCCCAGTTAAAGGTTAACTCATTTTAAAATGAACAGAAAATTTATATTTTACAGTTTTATAGTTTATATTACTTTTAAATTCATTTTTGTTCTTTGTTTTAAGAATGGCAGGTGCATTTTTTATGGTGATACATGTTAGCTTCTCCATAAAGTAAAATAGAGTGTCAAGACTTTCCAATTCTATTTCTCAGAAGTTCACAATAAAGCCATAAAAATTTGTAATGTTCCTTAGCTTAAAAGCATTTTTTTTCTTTCTTAAAGCATTTTTAAAGTAAAGATCTGCCTAGCTCAGGATTACATTACCATATACTTGTACATAAAAGGAATGTTAAGTTATAAAGACAGGACATAAAAGGTGAGATTTCTCAAAGCTCTTCTGATGACAGCATGCCCCATGTAATGGGATATGCAGTCTCCAAGGTGGTTCACAAAAAACACTGAAGTAGTACCTGTGTATGCAGTGTGTCCCTTCCTCTCTGCAGAGAGCAGTGAACATTCTCACCTGTGCCACTACTCTTATTCTGAGGTCTTCTGAAAATAAAATCTTTTAAAAGAACTGAGGGATGTAGTTTATTCCATCGTGAAAAGGCTCATATGAATCTTACGTATTTTTGGCTACATACTTATTTGCTCTTCAAACATTTCTTTAAATGTCAACCACATGTAAAGTAGTATGTGGCCAGAAACAAATTAGCAACCCTTCCAGACCTGCCCTGGTGTAGTTCACACTCACAAAGTAAAACACATGTAAACAGCTTACTCCAGGCAAAATGCATTGAAAACTTTACTGTATTTCAAGTAATATTCTCCAAAAGCTAAGATGAAGGACTGTTAAAACTGAGAAGAGTATTAGAAAATATTTGAGGGTTAACAGGCATTTCAGCTGCACAGCTAAAAAGTGGGGAGAATTGTAATTGATGGGAAATAGGTGTGAAGGCATTCTAGGCTCAGGGAACAGTCTGGCAGAGTCGCCATGGGGTATATTGTTAAGTTTGGAGAATGGAAAGCTTGACACTGAAGTGTAAGGAGGAATGAAAGAAGACATTAGTTATGCATAAATATGAAGGTGTCATCAAATAATACAGTGAATGTTTAAATAAAAAAAATTATTATAGTAAAAAACATATTGCCATTAATCCCCCTCAAAATACTCCCCCTTGCTTTGAACACACTTATTCCATTGTCCTTGCCACTCTCTGAAGCAGTTCTGGAAGTCCTCTCTTGTGAGTGTCTTTAGTTGCGCTGTTGTGGCTGCCTCCATGTCTTGAATCGATTCAAGACATTTACCTTTCATGATCATTTTGACTTTGGGGAAGAGCCAGAAGTCACACAATGTGAGATCCAGTAAATAAGGTGGAGGAAAATGTTTTTATTTGACAGAAATTGCTGTACCAGAAGTGATGTGTGACACAGAGCCTTTCCATTGTGATCACAAATGCGGTGGATGCTGCTGTCCAGTGCCATCCAATGGAAAGGCAGAGATTTTCAATATGGGAAGCGGCACGTCAACTTAGTAACAGTGTGTGACAACTTTCAACTTGTGCAGTGCAGTCAGTTGGTGTGAGCTATGGTTGAGAGAAGGTGTGTTTTAAAGTGTGCCGTAAATCATCCTCCATCATGACAATGTTCTGTGTCACACATTCCTTCTGGTATATGGCAATTTCTGTCAAATAAAAATATTACAGTGTGTCCTCATCCACCTTAGTCACCGGATCTGGCACTGTGTGACTTCTGGCTCTTCCCCAAAGTCAAAATGATTCAGGACATTGAGGCAGGCACGACAGCGCAACTAAAGACACTCACAAAAGAGGACTTCCAGAACTGCTTCAGAAAGTGGCAAGAATGATGGGATAAGTCGGTTCGAAGAGAGGGGGAGTGTTTTGAGGGGGATTAATGGAAATGTGTCTTTTACAGTAATATATATATATATATATATATATATTTTTTTTTTTTTTTTTTTTTTTTTTTTAATTTAAACATTCACCATATTGCTTGATCACACCTTGTATGTAGGAGCTGGACTGGAGCATTTTGCGTGGCCTGCTGTGGTGGTTATAAATATGAAAGTGATGTAATGTAGTCTTTACTTTAAGAAAATTATTCTGGCATAGAGTGCGGATATGGATAAGGAAGGTCTTTGCAGGGAGAAAAGATAAACTAAGAGCATTCAGTCCGGTGAATGTAGAAATGTTGTATGATTTCTAGTCTGCTGTATAGCCAGTGCCTAGAACAGTTCTTGCTCATCATTAATTCAGTTAGTCTCTGTTAAATGCTGACTAAATGAATGTCCTTCAGTGATAACTAATAAATGTCTACATTTGCAACTGTTTTCTTTTTTACAAATGGTTTGAAAACTTTCCATACATAGGAAGAAAATAATTTAACTTATGTGTTTTTCATCGCACACATGGGTATACACATACACAAACACACACTAAACTCTCTCCCAATATGTGCTTGAAATTAAACCTCAGATCCTGTTCCTGAAATTTATGCTTCAATTAAGATGGGGGCAGCTGCTACCCTACTTTATTTCCCTTTTGAGATTTTTATCTCTCAGGCTTTATCCTTCCCTTCATTGTTTTATCATCACATCAATCACTGTGTTTCATTACTCAGGAACACAGCATGCATCGCAGGCACATTTTTATGGCTAGAAAGCAAACCTACCCTACTTTGGCATGTACTGCTTACTTAAACCTAATTAAGTAATTCTGCTGAAAGTATCTCGTCCTTTCCATCAGAGTGCACATTTGGTCAAAATAATAGGGAGCACTTTAAAGCCTGGAAAATAACTGGGGAAGGGAGCTTGAAAAAGACACAGAACGAATGAAAGCAAACTTCAGCCCAACCTTCTTTGACACAATCCTCTAATGAGCCAGAGTGTATTAACACCTCTACTGAGGAAACTCCTAACTCACAGTATTATTTTCACTCCAATTATTTTATTGAAAATTACCATTGTCATAAGGCTACCTGTAGTTCACCAGACTCAGTACATTTTGTATGATTGAGTCATCTATTTTCAGAGAAGTTCTCTTACAGTCTGGGAAAAATCCAAGAATTTCTTTCTAAATATGCATACTTAAGAAAATGTAGATATGACTCACTAAAATGTAATATTCTTGAGACCAGGGTCTTTGTCTTTCTTCTCTAAGACCTTAATTACAGAGCTGCTTACTTATTCAGTAAACATATCTGATGAGTGGATAATTGAATGAAAATCAAAACTTGTGCTTCAGATCAAAATCGTAACTTCTATATTTTTAACAGCAGGAAATACCTCACTTGTTATGGGGCCAATTTGTATTTGGTTCATCCCGTCCATTGTTAGATCACAAATGTCTTATCCTCTCATAGTTTCCTGCCATTACTTAGCAACAGATATTTTTTAATCACATAGTGACATATTAGGTGTATGGAGGATTTAATTTAAAATAAAGGAACAATACAAAAAGACATTTATTAAATGTCTCATTGCCTTTATAAATCAAGTATGGTTCTCTATCACATGCTTCCACAAATTTTGATTTCTTTTCTTTTCATAATTTATACATCTCAAATGCTTGGGAGAAAGAAGTAAGTTTCTGGCTCTTTCCATGATGTTGAGTGTGGACTTCTCTGAGTAGAGGTCACTAGGGTGCTGCCGTCCTAGCAAGCTACTGTTTTTTTTTAATTTAAACATTCACCATATTGTCCATTGTTAGATCACAAATGGATGTGTGATCTTCTATTTTGAGGATGCAAGTTATAGCAAATTATGGTTGAAAATATACTTATAGATATTGGCTTTAAGTAAGGTCCAGACTGAATCCTTACTCTGACACTTGCAAATTATGTGTCCTTGGGCAAGTTATTTATTATCTCAGAGCTCTGAGTGCCAGTCAGTGACATGAAGATATTAGTAGTGGTCCCATGGTGCAATTTTGGGGATTACCTGAGATCATAGATATACAATACTCGGTGGAATATCTGACACATTATAAATAACTTGTTGCTCTAATTATGATTATTATTTTATTATTATTAAGTATTATTATTAACAGCCTGTGTTTGTAACAGTTTTACTTTGAAGTCCATTTGTTTCAGCCAAATGCCAGAATATTTACACTTGGTCCCCAGAAATAAATGAGAGGTAAAGTGTTTAGCAAAATACCTGATAACTCATAAGCACTCATTGTTAGTTGTGGTGGTAGTTGTTATTATTATTGTTATTATTATTATTATTATTTACTTATATAAGCATTTCTCTTCTTCAGGCTTTTTGAGGAGATAGTCATCTAATCTATTTATACTAACAACTTTCTTCTTAGAATAATGACAGGCCTATGAGTTATACTGTTGTGGCTTTGAGATAATACCCTGTTTAACTGTCTATTATAATCATATAGCTGGATGCCTTGATATTGAGGTAAATAGCACTTTTTAATAACCAAAGATCACCAGAGTGGTTTTTCATACCAAATTATAGTCTTTAGAATCAATAAAACATATTGATTATAATTGAATTAAAAACATTATGTATTTAATGTTTTATATGTATAGGAAACATTATCATATATCTTACAGTAGCAAACAAATCATCCTGATCTATTGACATAGTTCTTTAATTTGGAAATAGTACTTTAATATATACTCACAGAAATTGTCTTCAGAGGTCCATGACATTAACCAAGCAGTATATATAATTATGCTTTTGACCTTTTTTCATTAAATGTATTTTATAAGAAAAACTGCTATTATTTTTTAAATGAAAATTTAGAATTAAAACTACATTTGACATGGTAAAATAATACTTTAAAAATTAATGCCATGATTAATCTCACATGTCATCTAAAACCATATTAAAAGAAGAACGGCAATTTATCAAACACAATCCCATGAATTTCTGGCCAGTGCTTTGTAGACTATTGGTTTTGGGTGTCCCTTGTCTTCCCAGTAAAAGGCAGAACCTAGCTTATCAACTGAGATGTAAGGGGAGATGGTGTTGACTAGAAAACTGCAGTGGAAGGTGGGAGATGAATCAACCAGACATGAGTAAAAGAATTCCAGGCTTTGGCGAAGGGTGTCTAGGATTGCACGGAGGGCATCCGCAACAAGCCAGGACTGGAAAGCAGCTCATCTTCCCTCAGCAGCTCACTGTCACCCTCAGTGAGGGGCAGAGGAAGCCAATGCAAGACAGGAAAGGAATTCAGGAATGCACTGTGATTAGGAAAGGGGCACCAAAGGGACAGACTGTGGAATTAAATGAGAAATCAAGCAGAGTCATACCAGGGGCGAATCGATTGATCAAATGGGTGTACAAAATTTTGGAGTGAGGTTCGAAATCCCTGAATGAGGAAAGGGAACTTTCAATTAGAAGGGAATTTTTCATTCTCAGGATAGATTCAGCATGAAATGAAGATACTGCCGGAGACAAGGAATCTTTACAAAGTCTCTTCTGCAGAAATGTGAAAGGAAAGATAACCAATACCTGATTATATCATGTCTCTCTCTACTGAATCCAAAATGACAATAGCAATAAAATAATAATGATAACCATCCTAAACTGAATATCAGGATCAATACACGTCTTTTTCTTTTCCTTGTCTTTTTTTTTTTTTTTATCGGTAACCCTGCAATGTGGATGTACTTATACACGTATTTAAGATGAAGTAACTGAGACTTAGAAAGGTTAGTAATTTTTCCAGGCTCACCCAGCTAACGTGTCAGGGTGAGTTTCTCTCCCAAGATCCCCTCTTTATAAAACCTGTGAGTTTTCCATTATATTGTTATTCTGCTTTTCAGTTCAAAAAACTATCATTCCAATCCCTATGCCATTATATATGTGCACGTTTCTTTTGTTTATAATACATTTTTATATTATTGTATAATTTCCATCTTGTTGCATATGTGTATTTCACTTTTCCTTGAATTTGAAAGTAGCTTAAGAGTAGAACCCGTAGTGTTTTTATTTATGGAGGACTCATAACTACTAGTGTTATGATAGGCCCCAACTCTGAAAGTATGTTTGCTGATATTTACTGATATGTCAGTAACTAACTAATTACCCCTTTTCAAAAAAGAGAGGAAAACTTATGTACACATTTTATATATATTTATTGACATAAATGTTGTATATACATTTATATGCTTATAATGTATTGAATAGTTACATAAGTGGACAAATTGAACGTTATTTGAATAATGCTTTGTTGTTTTTCTCTATATAGGATTTTCTTCCCCAATAGAGTGCACCAGAATAATTTAACATATTGTCTTTCTACATGTGTTCTGCTGCACACTGGTCTGGGAATATATGCTCATGTGCAAAGGGTTTTATAGCCAAATACATTTACTGGTATGTTACTTTATAAGAACTGACTCAAAAAGAAAGAATTTAGGTTTGTCTGCCACATGGGCCAGTCCTTCCCTGATAATTAGAGGATTGCTGGTAATCATTGGAAAATGAATGGTTTTGAGCCATCTTTTCCCACAGACTACAACTCTGGTGTGGAAAACATAGGCCTTGGCCAGATTCATTTTCATTCTCTTTTCCTCTTCTCTCTCTTTCTCTCTTTGTTCCTCGCCTCCATCCTTCTCCTCCTCCTCTTTCTCCTTCTTCTTCCTCCTCCTCTTCTACCCCCTACCACTTACACACACACATATTCTCCCCTCTCCTCTCTCTCTTCCCCACCCTATGAACATGTGACCATTTTTTCCTTCGGGCTTCCCTGTGTATGTGTATCAATCAAAATAAGTTATTACCTGCAGTAATATATCTCCTCTCTAGATTCATCACTACAGGAAGTGAGGTTGTAATTTTCTTTTTCATTCATTCAAGCAAAGTCTGGACACTCTTTTTCTCCTCCCTGCTTTTGACCAGAGAGACATTGTAAATGTTAAGGCGACTCCTATTGATAGAGCTCCTTACACTGGGGAATTGCTTTGCAGAGGGTAACCTTACTTTCACACTCTTGGCAATAGAATTCTATACACAAGCTAATTTCACACATCCAAAACGCAGCCCCCTCCCTTATCCCCACCCCCCTCCCATCTAGCAACCATCAGTTTTTTCTTTATATCTCTGAGACTATTTCTGTTTAGTTTGTTCATTTATTCTGTTCTTTATATTCCACATATAAATGAGATCATATGGTATTTGTCTTTCTTTGTCTGGAGGTGAAGGGATTAGAAATCACAAATTGGTAGCCACAAGATTGCCACAGGGATATGAAAGATAATTTGGGGAATACAATCAATAATGTTATAAAGATTCTGTAGGGTATCAGATGGGCACTTGTCTCATTAGGGAGACCACCTCAGGGATGATGTAGATGCCTGACCACTGAGCTATACACCTGAAGCTGAAGCTGAATAATATTGAATGTCAACTATAATTTAATATAATTTAAATATATATATTAAACTATATATAGATATATGTATATATATATATCTATATATAGTCATGGGATGTGGAGAACAGCACAGGGAATAGTCAATGGAATTATAACAGTTATATATGATGTCAGAGGGTTAGTAGATTGGGGGAAGGGGGTTATCACTTTGTGAGGGGTGTAAATGTCTATTACATGTTTTTTTACATCTGAAACTAATAAAAACAATGCAGCCTAATTATTAAGCCAAAGCCAATTCATATTTGGCTACATCATTAGCATCACCTTCTAGAGATTTTTGCTGAGTGTATTTTTTGCAGGAACACTGGGCCACGTGAAACAATCTCAATTTCTGTCTTCTCCCATTTCCACACAGGTTGAAGACAATCTCTAATCTTAAATATTAACTTTACCCTCAAGGAGTTTAGGATGCCAGTAACAAGCAGAACAGATATATAACATTATCCAAAAAAAAAAGAAAAGGTAGTACCGTGAGTGTCAGGCAGGAACTTGGGGAGATGACAAGAACTACAGAGATTCAGAGGAAGAAAAAGTCATGGTGGGCTGGAGGCCTCAGGGGAGCTTCCTGAAGAAGGTGAAGCCAGAGCTGAGCTTCAAAGAAAGAGTAAGAATTCTCTTTCTTTTCAAAAATGCTTTGCTGTAGTCGTCTTTTAGTGTCTTTTTGTCTTCACTTTAGTCTTCAACCCATTCAAACCTACAGCTAAAAGCAAACTCAACCGTCATTCCCACACCTTGAGGATAAAGCACTTATACCTAATGTATCACAGAATGCTCTGCGTAGTCAATGCTCTTTTTATCAGCTAAGACTCACACCTTCTGTGCACACATCTTATTCAGTCTCATTGCTCTTGCAGGATGTTTGTCGCCCCCTGTTTTGTATATCTGGTTAACTCTTATTTGTCCTTCTTAACCCCTTGTATGTATTTCTACTACGTCCCACTCTTCCTAGAATGTGAATCATCCAAGGCAGGGACCAGTTTTTATTCATCTTTGCTTGTATCTCATAGAGCTGGCGTGTATAAGTGAACATTTCCCTTTCATTCTCAAGTATATCAAGAGTAAGCCACATGATTCTTTGTCAATTTTGAGGACTAGAAATCAAACCCTATTCTCCTCTTTGCCTTTACTTAGCTGAAATGGCATTACAGGATGGTTGAAAAGAACAGCGAGTTCTAGAATGTCTAGTAAAAATGTTGTGGGCTGGAAAATGTGATGTAAATGATCAGGACTGAAAACAAAAATTCTATCTCCAGAACGGGAAATATTGCAGATGGTATTGAAATGTGACTCAAAAATGTAATTTTATAAAAATGATAGCAATTCAAAGTAGATTGAAAACAAATTCTGATAGAAAAGTTTTAAGGGTTTAAATACCTTTTCATGATTCTGTTACTGGAAATTACCTAGAGTCTAAATCTCAGTAAATTTCCTCTAGTACATCCTACTTGGATTAAACTGTAAGCAACATCACATATATACTGTCTCTGTCTAGACCTCTAATCTAAAAAGTCTTAAGATTAAAGACTAACCCCTCATAACCTCTATGAATAGGTTTGTTCTCATCATTCTATGACTTAATCAGGTATACCTAAACTCTTGGATTTCAATATTTTTCTTCCCTGCCACAGAATTTTCCCACTTCTGCAATGAAAGTAAGAAAGTATAATAAATAAAATCACAAGTATTACCTAAAAATCCATATGTACTAATTGAAGTGCAGATGAGTCCGTTATTTTGGTTACTGAGAGTTAGATTATATATATTGAAAATGATGCATTTGTTATGGGTATGAAATAACTAAAAGGGAAAGTATGGTCCATGGTTTTTTTTTTATAGCTGGCTGCTAGCAAATCTGAAGCCCTGGAAGAGGCATCAAAGAGTTTCTTAGCCCAACTTCAAGTAATTCTCAAATTCATACCTAGTAGAAAGTCTTCTACCCTATCCCTGAATAGCTCCTGGACATACTGCAAATTAGATGATAAAATCTGACCTAAGGTAAGACAAGGAAATACAGTTATTATAATACAATAACTTTAATGTCTTAGCTAACTTATAGTAAATTTTTATTTAAAGTTAATGTTTGTTTCCTGGCATGAGCTTGCAGCACATAAAAACACACTTCTCCAGAAGCAGCAAGGGTAGTATTTTCTCCATCTGATCTTTCTTCAAATAGAATTCTTAAATAAGCCAGAACCTTCTGAAATACATGATTTGGAAAACTGCCCCCTCCCCCCCCCAAAAAAAAAAAAAAAACTGTGGTAAATTACAGTGTAATTTTATTTGTCCTAAATTCTGTACATCATTCGCCTGTGAATTACAGTTGTCACACCCTTGTTGGATATGTCCCATAACTTGTTCTAGTCAACATGAAGCATTTACTATGAAAAGATTCATGTCTTGGAAATAACTTTACTATTTCATACTGTGGTCTCTAAGCAATCAGAAGATACTTGCATTAAGTACCTTTCCAGTTGCCAAGTCTAATCAAATTCCTCTCAGGTGAGTTTGTGGATGGCCTCGGTACCTGGCATGTTTTTAAGATTTAATTAAGGGCATTATTTAAATGGAATTCTGTGACTAGACATTGAAGTTCCCCCAAAATGTTTAGGCTGTAAAGATCAATAGCAAATTCAGCTCTTCTTTTCTACAAGCATCTTATTTCCTTTTTAAATAATTATTTTATTTTTTAATTATAATTGACATACAATATTCTATTAGCTTCAAGTGTACAATATAGTAATCAGACATTTATATAACTTATGATGTGATCACCCCAATAAACCCAGTACCCATCTGACACCATACACTTATTATAATATTATTGACTATATTTTTATGCTATACTTTACATCCCCATGACTACTCTGTAACTACCAATTTGTACTTATTAATCCCTTCCCAATTTTCAACCATGGGCCAACCGCCTTTCCAGATGGCAACTGTCAAAATGTTCTCATTTGTTTCTTTATTTTGTTCTTTAGATTCCCCATGTAAGCGAAATCATATGCCATTTGTCTTTCTCTGTTTGACTTACTCCACTCAGCACAATATCCTCTAGTTCCATCCATGTTGTTGCAGATGGCAAGATCTCTCTCTCTCTCTCTCTCTCTCTCTCTCTCTCTCTCTCTATATATATATATATATATATATATATATATATATATATATATTTAAATGTATTAAAATATTACCCAGCCATTATATATATGTGTGTATATATATATATATATATATATATATATATATATATAATGTAATATATATTAAAATATTACTCAGCCATTATATATATATATGTGTGTATATATATATATAATTTAATATATATTAAAATATTACTCAGCCATTACACACACACACACACACACACACACACACACACACACCACCTCTTTATCCATTCATCTATTAATAGATACCCGGGTTGCTTCCGTATCTTGGCTATTATAAATAATGCTTCAATAAACATATGGATGCACATGCCCCTTTGAAGTAGTGTTTTGGGTTTCTTCAGATAAATACCCAGAAGTGGGATTACTGGGCCCTTCTTCAGCTCTTTTTATAGTCTTTGTTTTAAAGTCATTTTGTCTGGTATAAGTATTGTTACATCAGCTTTTTTTTTTTTTTTTGCATCCCTTTACTTTCGGTCTGTGTGTCTTTTGATCTGAAGTGAGTCTCTTGTAGGCAACATATGTAAGGGTCTTGTTTTCTTATCCATTCAGCAACCCTATTTTTTGATTGGAGCATTTAATTCATTTATATTGAAAGTAACTGTTGATAGATATGTTGCTATTGCCATTTTATTATTCATATATATATATTTTTTTCCTTCGTCTTAAAGAAGTTCCTCTCACAGTTTTTACAATAATGGTTTGGTGTTGATAAACTTCTTTAGCTTTTCCTTTTGTGGGAAGCTCTTTATCTGTCCTTGAATTCTACATGATATCTTTGCTGGGTAATCTTGGTTGTAGGTCCTTTCTTTTCATCACTTTGAATATTCCATGCCAATCCTTTCTGGCCTGCCATGTTTCTCTTGAGAAATCAACTGACATCTTATAGGCGCTCCCTTGCAGGTAAGTAACTGCTTTTCTCTTGCTGCTTCTGTACCTCTTTCTTTGTCTTTAAACTTTCACATTTTTATTATGATGTGCCTCGGTGTGGGCCTCTTTGGGTTCATCTTGTTTGGAATTCTCTGTGCTTCCTAGGATTGTATATCTATTTCCTCTGATAGTTTAGGGAAGTTTTCTGTCATTATTTCTTCAAATAAATAGGTTGTCAATTCTTTATTCTCTTTCTTCTCCTTCTGGTACTCCGATGATGCAAATATTGGTATGCTTGATATTGTCCCAGAGGCCTCTTAAGCTCTCCTTAATTTTTTGGATTCTTTTTTTTTTTCTTTTTGCTGTTCTGATTGGGTGTTTTCTGCTACCTTATTTTCTAAATCACTGATTTGATCTTCTGCTTCTTCTAACCTACTGTTGGTTCCCTATAATGTATTCTTCATTTCCATTATTGTATTCTTTATTTCTAACTGTTTCCTTTTTATGTTTTCTATCTCTACTTTTGTTTCCTATCTTTTTGTTGAAGTTCTCACTGAGTTCATCTACTCTTCCCCTAAGTACACTGAGCATCTCTATAATCAGTATTTTTAACTCTGCATCTGGTAGATTGCTTGTCTCCATTTTGTTTAGTTCTTTTTCTGGAGCTTTGTTTTTTCATTTGGGAGATATTTCTTTGTCTCCCCATTTTGGCTGCCTCTCTGTGTGTGTTTCTATGTACCTGGTCCTAGTAGAGTGACATTACGTAGTAGGTATCCCATGGGGCCCAGTGGCTCAGTCTCCCTGGTCACCTGAGCTTGTGCTCCAGGTGAGTCCTTTTTTGGGTTGTTTGTGTCCTTCTGTTGCAGTTTAGCCTTAGGTGCTGTTTGCATATCAATGGGAAGAATTGACCCTTGGGCTCATTGATTTTGAGTACTGGCTATGATAATGGTAGAGGACCTTCTGTGCAGAGGCTGACCCTATAGAACAGGATTCACAGGGCACTGATGCCTGCCCAGTTTGCCCTTTGGGCGTGTCGCCTGCCAAGGCACCTGGATGATGCTTTGGCTTTTCCAAAACTGGCCAATCCTAGGGCCTCCTGGGAGGGGCTCTGCTGCAGACCACATTCAGCCTCAGTCTGTGCCCAGCCTGGGGCCACGTGGCATAAGCCACAAAGTAATCCACAGATGGCAGCCAGTTTTGCTGAGCTTAGAGCTTCCTAGGAGAGGCCCAGCTGAAAACCAAGGCTGGCTTCCACTAGTGTTAGGCTTCAGGCTGCTCAGCAAAAGGTATGGGGCATGCTGAGGCTAGATGCTGCTCTTTAGAGTTTTGTGAACCTTTGAGAGATTTTAGGAAATTCTGCAGCATGAACCAAGACAGACAATTTAAGTGGAAAAGCCACTGGAAGCAGCTTGGGTGCGTTTGCAAGTTGGGTGGGGTGTGGTCTCAGAGAATCACCAAGGCAGAGCAACCAGTGCTGGCCAGGTTGATGGAGATTCAACCTATGGAGGCAGCCTCGGTCTGTTCACTGAGAGGAGATGGCTCAACAAAGAAACAATGGATTCTGCCAGCAGTTCTTTCTGGGAGAAAGCTGCCTCTTCAGCTCTCTCCCTGAAGCTAGACAATTCAGTTTTTCCCACTTATGTCCCTGGCACCTATCAAGCTGCTGCCCCAGCATTTGAGCTCAGAGCAAGTGACTCCATCAGTGACTGAGTCCATGTATGGGCCCTTTAATAGGATCATTTGGGCCTCCAGCACCCCTCTATCTCACTCAGGCATAAACTTTGCTGGTGTCTTCACAGCCAGAAGTTATTGGAACTTGTCTTCCCAACACTGGAATTTGGGGCTAGGAAGTCTGGTGTGGAGGTGGGGCCCCTTACTCCTCAGGGGGTACCTCCACAGCTGAGATATCGCTCCCAATTTTAAACCTCCACACGTAGGTATGAGGACCAGCCAATTCTGTGTCTCCACTTTTCCTACAAGTCTCAAGGTGGCTTCTTCTGTATGTTCTTAGTTGTAGGACTTCCATTGAGCTAGACTTCAGGTGATTCTCAATGATAGTTGTTCTGTAGTTTAGTTGAAATTTTGATGTGGTCATGACAGGAGGCAAGGGCAACATTTACCTACTCCACCATCTTAACTGAAAATCAGGCATTTTCTTTCTTGTTTGGAAATAGTTACAGGTTTATGCAAGCATTTTATACATGCAGAAGCCCAGTAACTGTGGTTGAAAATTGTAGGAAGGCACTTACAATTTAAGTTTAGAAACAAGTCTGTAATAAATCAGAAGCAACTTCCAGATGTATCAAAGCGAATATAAATATCTGCCAGATCTGTCTTAAGATAGTAGGACTCAATTAGTAACAGAGTGTATTTATTTAAGATGTTCCTTCCCCCTGTATTAGCTTCTGTCCATGTCTTTATTTCTCTTCTTTTCTAGACTATAAACATCTTGAGGTTGGCCCCTGGTTCTTTTCTATTGTAACAGTCTTTACTTCTAAAACAGGGCCTGGCAAATGGGAGATACTGATCATTGAATGAATATTTTTAAATGCCTGGTACTTAATAGTCCCTTAATATGTTATTTATGGAAAACTGAATCAATGAATTGATGAAAGGATAAATATGCATGTGACATTTTATTATAGTGAAAATGTTTTAATAATCAATTGAGGCTTTTAATGGTTAAAAGAAAAGATTATGCACTCTCTTATTTACTTTAGAAATCAATTAGATTAAAATCAAATTTGAATATTACATTTGAAAATTGGAAGTAAAATTTCTTGCCGATATTTTCAAATTACACACTCTATTCATTTTTTTAAATAAAATCACCTTCCTACTAGCCAAGAGGCACATTTATAGTGTGCTTTAGGTGCTTGTAAATTTTGCCCTGTGTTGCCTATGAATGCCTATTCACCTTATCTTCTTTTTCAGTAACTCTCCCCAGGTTTGAAAAGAAATTCAAGCAGGTACTTTTTACAATTTGCAGGACATATCAGATATTTTTGTGCTGAATAGCATTTTTTTAAATGACTATTCCAAACAATTATAATGAATATTATATTGTTTCCATTACAGTTATTAACGGAGAAAAGAAGGAATAAGTGTCATGGTTGTTACATAAGAAAATGTAACTCTTCTAATCTGAGCCAATTCAATGTCTGACTGTCCTAGAAAAGAATCAGGCACTACCCTCGTGGCTTAGGGAAACATATTTTACAATTGTCTGATAGAAACATCACTACAATAAGCTGGGCACTGGCCTGGGACATTGCATTTATTCTCTTACCGTTGTTTGTCTGGTGCAGGGAGAACCAGCCATTCTTTCATTCCTTGTGAAATGGACAAGAGCACCATGTCTATTTACAACTAGACACCTAAGAACCTGCCCCCAAAATATCACCAACTATTCAGGTCACCTTGACATCTAAACAATTTTCAAGAGTTTACCTCCACTCTCAGTCCTCCACAATGAAGAAGAGCCAAGGGATATTGTCTTAATTGTAACTCAACTTGAAAGTAGCTATATGTAAAGGAAATCATACAAAGAGGATCTTCCAGTGATCTAACAATTCCATTAGTAGTTCCAAGTGTTTATTTGTAAGAACTTAATTTCACGACCTTCTAACATCATTGAATTTCTTTGCATGTTTGTGTTCTCGTGTTACCTTAAGTTTATACTTACTAGTCATTAAGGCAACAAATTGTATTTTTTAAAACATATTTAACTCCTTTGTTTGACCGAGAGCTCCTATGGGCACTGTTGTAACTTATTTACATTGTAGTCCAGTGCCCAATGAGGATTAAACATTTAGTAGCTCCCCAATCAGTGGTTGCTAAATTAATGACTGAGCGCTTTCTGCACACTAGTTTTACGTTACCTTCAGATGCCCATTCTTTGACTTTAACCCACACTTTCAAATAACTTTGAAATTCTTTTTATTACTTCATTTAACATCCCCTCAAAAATCACCCATCAAAATATGTATTAACATCTACTATGTCATAACAGTGCTTTTCTTCTCAGAACCTGTTATATTCCCTTCATTGTCCTGAAGGAACTTATGATCTTGATGCAGAGACAAGACAGAACCACATAAAAAATATAATAAATTACAAAATGAAGGAGTAAGTGATTAAGAGTAAAATGAACAACATAAATTATATGAATATAGCATGTTCTAACATTATGCCTAAGCTAGATCCACTCAAGGGATTCATTTCTGGGAAAGCCTGATGTTCTGTGGGGGGCAACTGCAAGAGGTGATGAGTTTGAAGGACTGAGGGGCTTCCTGGGAGAATACATTCTAAAGGAAGAGAATCAATAGACAAACCTGACCGGATAACTAAGTCTTAGTCCTCAGAAGGAGGAGTGATGTGATGAGCTTCTTGAATTTATCCCTATATAGGAATTTGTCCCTAAATTTCCTTTACCACTGACTCATATGAGAATTTTAGGGAGAAAGAAAGAATTGTGACATAGAACTGAAATTACTGTGTAAGATATTAATATTCATGAGACATTACTCATATCTATATAAGATATTAGGCACAAAGTTTGTGTCCTTTAATAGAGGATAACAAAAAGGGATGGAATCATTGTCTCCCAGTTTGACTCAGGAATACCATTCTGCTTGGGGAACCAGAGGGTGCAGTTATTCACTGGACAAAATGATACCCAGACAAGCAGTGCCCGAAAGTATCCAGGTGTCATGCAGAGGCCTCAGCCCCCAGAGGAGGTAGCAGTACCTAACTGAAAAATCAGTATCACTCACAAAGAGGGAAGAAGGAGCAGAAGAATGGACTAGTAGCTAGACATATTTTTGAGCCCACGTTGACTCTTTGGGCAATACCAAAACTACCTGGAACAGAATTCAACAGAGAATACCAGCCAACAATAGGTTACATCCATAATAAACACTCAGAGGAAGGTGAGGTACCTGAGCCAATCTGGGAAAGCTTCAGGAAACAGAAAGACCTAGATCAATAAGGAGAGATGAAGGTAGTGGGGAGAGATGGTACTGAAAGATAAAGATGAACAAACAAAGAAATAAGTATTTTTCATCTATGTGGGAAACCGTGAACATGGTCTGTGTTCAGCATTGAGACTAAGCTCTGTGTCAGTCATTAAGCTATGTGTACATTAAAAGAGGATGGTAAGCAATGGATTACAAATGCATATCAGAGCCAAGATTAAAGAAATCGATAGCTTCATCACCTCAAAATTCCAAGCATAGTAGGCTCTTGATATGAAGAGTACAGAATTTCCCAGATAGTAGAGTTCCCTTGGCCCATAGCTATGCAGTAAGAAAGAACTTTCCATATTTTATCTTTAATGTTCAAAAGCTCTATAAGGTAAGCATTACTATGTTTATCTTTTGTAAATCCAAATTGAGGCTCAGAGAGCTGAAGTACTTTGCCCAACATGACACAGCGAAGGTTGAGTCAGGATTTGAGACCAGATTGGTGTGGTTTTATACACCACTACAGCATGTTGCACTCTTTTCTACTTTTGCTCTGTTCAATATCTTGATTTCAATGAGGTCAAGTTGGCTTTGAATTTTCCCTACAGTGTTCTGTTTCCTTGAATGAAAAATGGTAATTCCATATTACATGAAGATTAAAAAAAAAAAAGAAAAGAAAAAAAAACATTAATGGTGGTTCTCTCACTTCTTGAAATCAGTTATTTTAATGATATTCACTTTATCTTATATTTTTAAAAGATACTGGCATTGAATTTGCAGGGCTTTTTTTTTTTTTTTTTTTTTTTTTTTTCCCTATTTCAGTACCTTGCCATGAATCTCCCAATGTCACCTATACTTGAGTGGTTCACCTTGGTATGTTAATAGTATAGAAGATAATGTGCCTGGAACTTTAACAAAAGACAGTCTTGCACCGTCAGTGACCAAAAGGCAGAGTTTGAGTTAAAAGACAAAAGAAGAGAGAAAGGAAATAGCTTTCATACAGGAGGGTAATCCAGGCAAACGAAGTGTTGAAGGCGGATGAGACTAAAACGAAAGGCGGCCACCATGAGGGAGCAGCAGTTAGACTTACTTGGCAATCTCACCAAGTAGACTTTAGAGTAGACAAATCCAGCATTCTGAACTGGAAATGGACTTGACTTGGGACCTGGGATGAAGATTGCCACACTGACAGGAAACCAACAAAGGCTTTCTCTAGTCCAGAATGGGGAGGAACTTCTATCTACTCTAAATGTCTATGAAGACTTAACTTAGTTTCAGAGACCATGTTAAAGTTGCTCTGAATACACGAGAATTGTCAAGGGCATAAGCTACTGTTGTGATGGTCCACCCTCGTGTCAGTAGCAACTGGAAAATCTTGTTCCTGAAGTCGGTTGGAAGAAACAAGACTTTACCATGCTGAGTGCTGTTAAGGGGAGATGGCTTCAAGGCAGCCAGCTACCAGGTGCCCACCCTGACTGCTTTATATAAAACTTATTTAACCACACTTTATTTTACTGAGTCAGTTTTACTTAGCAAGAATAGCCTACAAAGAAACCATATTATAATAAATACGTGTGCAAATCTGGCTTGGAGGGTTGAAATAATTGTTAGATAAATCCAATTGTAAGAGGTAAATGAAAGAAAATCTTCAATTTACACGATTCAGATTGCATTACGCATGATGTGGTTTTCTTCTAATTTAAGATGGGGGGAGTTCATAAGTTACTTATGAACTCAGTGAAAAAATTAGAATGTGCTATCAAATATATCTTGATGTCAGTTTAATCCAAACATTAGTCATGCATTTTCAAATTTCCAAAGGGCATAAAATATCCTCATAAATGGACGTTAGTTACTCTTTCAAATATACTCTCAGAAATGGGCCTTGGAATAATACAATCAAGTTTTGTGTAAGGTGCAGTGGGCAACAGAGGAGAGAATGGTTGAAAATAAATTAGTCTCTAGGAAACATTTGTAAGTTCCCATACTTACGGTTGGAACTAATTTTGTATACGTTGGTTACTGAGGTCATATAGTGACATACATTCTAAAAATGTGTTCATATATATCATTATCTGTAGTAAATATTCATTGTAACTCCATTTTAGCTCTCAAATATATCCAATTCTCTCCATCATCTCTGTTCCTGGGTTGATGTAATGGCCTCTTACCTGTTCTCTGTAGCTCAAGTTTGGCCCCTGCTCAGTCTGTTTGCCATCAGATTGGGTTTTGTATCTGGAGAAAAGTGGAGTTTCTCTTTTGTCTGTTGTTCTCTAGCTGGGGGAAAATAGCTGTTCCTGGTGCATTTGCTAAGGAAATTAGTTCTAGCCATAGTGTCTGGCTTATGACTCTAAACATCCTCATGTCAGAAGAGCACAGGGCTCCTTTCAGGGTTACTCTCTAAATAGGGACGCCAGGAACCACTTATTTAGGTGCAGGTACAGCTAAAGGATTAAATCCCAGTGTTCGTGTTTGTATTTCCTACCCTCCCTGAACCTAGTAGGGGCTTGGTTACCAAAATTGTAAGTGACCATTTTCCATGAATAAAAGATTCTAGAGAGTTTTTTGTTGTTCTTTTTGTTGTTGTTTTATGGCTTCCTTTTTCAAGTGTGATAACTTTTAGCCCTGATCTATTTGTCTATACAAAAGAACCACTATGCTTTCCCCACTGGCAGGACTGGGTGATAATTAAGGCCATAAATGCAGTGTAAATGGGATTATGAAGAGCCTCATTTATTGAGGCTGCGTTCAAGAGCAAGAGAACGAGTAGGTATGAAATAAAGGGTCTTTGCCAAGGACCAAGGTCAAGGAGCTTGGAACATATGGTCAGTGACATCATAGGTAAGAACTAATTGTATTGGGTGTTAAGAACAAACTGGTTTCCCTTTTAAAATAAAAGTCAGCCCACAACTATTTAGTAAGCCCCTACCATGTGAGAGACATTATCCTAAGGTCTGATGCTGGGGGGAACCAGAAAGATTGAACCTAATGATGAGGATTATAGAAAGCTCACATTTAATGGAGGGAGGCATATAATAAATGATGTCTAAATAAACAAATATTAGTGACTCAACAAGAGGTTAAAGGCTTTATTCAGCTTGTGTATCAGAAGCACCTGAAAACCAGGTAACTCTCCAAGACAAAGCAGTGCTGGGGGATTTTACAGGGTGGAGAGAAGAGGGGGTGCTTGTCCTGTGGTCTGGCTCAGGTGCAGTTTTTATCTTCAGCTGCTATAACTCTTGCAGCTGGTATGGTTGGATGCTGTTTTTGTTGTTGGGTCTTTTGCTCAGAGTTATTGTTGTAAAACCATGCAAAAAAAACCACAAACTGTCAGCACATTTCTTTTGAAAACTGTTTTTCTAAATTGTGCCGTTTGTTGGTTAGTCAAGGTTCAGGGGCAGGGAAAGGAGGAAAGAAAGAGGAAAGGGAATTTTAAAAGGAAGAGAGGCATTTGTCAAAGGGTGTTTTTGTTCTTTTGCAGAGAGTAAACAAATAAATAAAGTATCTTCCAGGTTTGTAAATTGAATGAAGAAAGTGAATTCAGGAAAACGTCAGAGAGTTGTTAGGGAGGCAGCTCTAGGGAGGAGACATGCGTGTTGAAACCTGAATTTTGAGAAGGAAATAACCATATGAAGATATGGGGAATTTAGCAACTGCAAACACTCTGGAGCAGGAATACGCCTGGCACGTTCATAGAGAAGAAAGAAAGATGGAGATCCGTGAAGAAAAGCTACAGCTGGAGAGTTTGGAGGCCATGCTTTAATATCTGGTGACATGGGGAGAGAAAGAAGTAAGGATGCAGGAAAGTTCGTCCTTGATTGCATTTGTGTTGAGCTGGCATCAGCCCTTGCTGTACTTGGCAGGTGTTTAGAGCAGATTCTGATGGAGTGTTCTGGAATGGTGGTTCTCAGATGTCAGTGTGCTTAGAAATTATTTGGGCATTCTGTGAAAATGCAGATTCTGATTCAAAGGCTTGAGGTGGGGTCTTCTACTCTACCATCTAAGGAAGTCTTGACTCATGCTGATGCTGCCAGCCGAGGAGCACCCTGAGAAGGAAGGTCAGGGCCTTCTCTGGAGACCCTTGTCTCATCTCCAACTCCCCTCACTACTTAAGGCATCAGAATGGGTATAGCCAGGGTTTACTTTATTTCTACTTCACCATTCAAAGTACCACAGGAAGGCTTTTTCTTGGTCTATTTATCAGCCCATCTGAAACCACTAAGATCTCCTTAGAGGGCTGGTTCTTGGTAGATTTTAAAATAGTAGGAGGAATTTAAATCACCTTCCCTCCAAATGTCTTTAATTTAACACTTTGAGGTTATTCTATTGCATGCCACTTACAAATTCTATGTTGTCTCTGAGGAAGACTAATGATTGTTAACTGAAAATGCCCAGTTTTTTACTTACTTATTTACAAAGCTATATTTTCTTCATTGGGAACTCTTTAGGTTGCACCATACAGACACTGAAAGTATTTGTTCCACTATCAATATGGAAAATTCTTTCTAAATTATGTTACATAATTTAAAAATAATTTCTTAGCAATAAAAAAAGGCAGTTGTAAGTGCATGTATATAAAGGTGGCGATTTGACTAAACCATTTCCTAAGCAAACTAGGAACAATCACAAACAATTATTTTCCCTTCTGTGATTAATCAACTTAGAAGTCCTAAGTATTATTTTATTTATTTTTGTTTGTTTGTTTGTTTGTTACTATTTCCTACAAATACAGAGCAAGACCTGTAAGTTAAGAGGTTTATGTTGTTGAATTGTAAGAATACCACATGAATTTATAGGTTGCTTAATAACTGGTGATGGGGAATAACGGTCACAGGCTTCTAATGATCCTACCTTAATATTTTCATTTTAGGAGAGTATATTCTTTAAGAGCAACAGGTTTCAGATATTAATGGGCAATGTCTGCTCAGTTTGTAGAGAATAATGTCTACAGAATGTCTAATTACAGAATGTCTACGATACCTGTGAACTTCGATAAGTTGGTTAGGCCCTTCTGAAACTCTGAACCTCAAACTCTTCATCTATAAAGTCTGGGTTATAGCAGTGCCTCATGAGGTTTATAACAATTAAATAGGATACGCATGTAAATTGTAAGTGTGGCGTCTGGTGCACTTTAAGCTTCCAATAGATGTTAGGCATTAACATAAGTAGTGATTGCTAGTTATTATTTTCCCAACAAGAACAAATCCAATTTAGGAAGAACTAGTTAACAGACTTCAAAACATATTCGTGATCTGAAGCTCACGTACCAGCTGCTAATTTGCTTGTTTATTTCATTTGATTTTTCTTAGCTGCACATAAGGGAGGTGGGTGGCAGAAGCTTAATTTATTTGTCCCTTTTTTTGAAAATGTGGGTTTTGGCTCTCACACTATTTTGAGGCATGGCCTGGCGGTGGCACTGGGGATGTGCACACTTTAGGGAGGTGGGAGGGTTTTGTAGCTCTCACAGTGGCTGGCTCTAGCGTCTTTCTTTCCCCAAATGATCATTATAGGTGCTACATTGCCAGTGCCACCAGCCAAAGGCCTCTCCTCCCACAGACCTGGAAACACATTAAAAGAGCCATGATTCATGGGCTACAACTTTCTCAGCTGCTTGGTACAAGCACTGATAGGCTCAGCTCCCATGTTTTCATCACCCACAGGCTGGCTGAAGGGGAAGGGCTCTTTGGTTTTCAAATAAAGTGCTTTTCGACGATAACTGAGAACAGCTGAGAGATATGTGGAGAGGTTAGAATGTCGTTCCTGTTTCTTGGCTGCAGCCAGTGGAAAGGATGGTCTGGGGTGACACCACGGTATCTTCAGATCCTTAGAGGTATGGCATTCAAAGTACTTCCAAATATTTTCAAACTCTCAGAGAGTTCCTGCATTTCATCCGTTGTATTCAGAAAATTTCTCTAGCAGCACTTACCTCATTGTGTTACTTTTGTTGTGGTCATTATTGGCCTGCCTGTCTCCTGGGGACTGTGTGCTTAGTTGAGGGCAAGTCTTCTGCCTTTTTAATCATGGGATCTCCATCCCTGAGCTCTGTGCCAGGTAGACAATAAGAGCTTAAATAGCAATTGTTGGTCACGTGGATGGATGGATTGGTGAATGGGTGATGAATGGATGAATGGCTACACTGATGAAATTGGGGAAAAGAAAATGCTGTGGGACAATGCATTGTGGTACTCATGGAAATACTCTTTAATTATCAAATGGACATTTGGTGAAAGGAATTATTGATTAAAAGGACAGTTCTGAGGTTCAGAAAACTTATTTTGCTGTCGAACTCAAGGTCATAATACTAAGCTTCTCAGCAGCTATTTTGTCCTGAAAACCCCCAAGTAACTTTGGAGAGAATTTGTCTTTAAAAATATAAGTGAATGTCTATGACAGACATGACATTTTAAATTAAAATTAAAACAGATTTTGTTTACTTAAAGGTATGGTATATTAAATTTGTAGGAGATTTACACAGACTGAAAGATTAATGTTCCATTGAGAAAGAGTGATAGAAGTTCATCCATGCATCCATTGAACAGTGTTTGTGGTAGACCAACTTGGTACTGGATGCAATGGATGCAGAGATGAATCAATGCTCATCTTAGTGTTCTGTGTTCTCACAGTTAATCAAGAAGTAGACATGAATGTAAGTAATTGTGGTGGCAGGAAAATAGAATTAATATCATGTCACAATGAAAACACAAGAGAGAGACTTGTTTAATCCTGCTCAGAAAAATCTAGAAAGGAGAAAAAATTGACATCTGAACTGGAACTTTAAGGATATATGGGAGTTTACAATACTAGGAAGGAAAAAGAGGTTGTACATGTATAGAGATAGAAGGGCTGGGACGAACACAGTGCATTCTGGGAAATGCAAATATTTCTGTGTATCCATTACATTGGGCTGTAGATGAGGGAAGTGAGTAGTCAAGATCAGAGAGACAAGTGGAGAAAATCACTCAGGACTTGTACACTGAACAATGGATTCAAAATTTATACCTTCATGTAGGTTATACATAACTGAAGAATGTAGTAATGAGAGCTAATTGCCTTTCCAAATATTGAGGTGTAATGCCTAAAGAGTGTATTGCAGTTCTGCTTTGACAGGTGGGAAAATGTGTGTTCAGTAGTTATGCAGTCTTGACCTCATGTACTTTTAATTATTTTGATAAATGCAATTGATTTAACACATACTATGTGATTTCACTTTATACCCATGTGTTAATTTGATATATATCATTTTAAAAATCAGGAAAACATCCTAGAAAAAAAATATCACTATGGTTTTATTTTAGGCAACATGAAGAATCTTGTTATTCTCAAAATGGACTCATTGATAAGGTCAGGAACAAAATCTAAGACCCCTGATTTCCTGAACATTGACTTTCTTATGAGATCACCCAGCTCAATAAATGAAATATCCTGCAAACCTGGAAGGTGGGGCTTTATCTTCTTAGTTATGTCATGCAAACACTCTTCTAAGGCTATATGTCACCCAGTTCTCCTGCATGACTTTGAGTATCTGTCTTATAAGCGTTTCCATTCTTTACCTCATATAACTTCACAGGTTAATCTTTGTGCAATTTAGTTTAAAATTGTATTTATCTTTAGTCAGATAAATGATTAACCAGATATTAGCCTCTTAAAACTCAGTTTACCCAGTGTGTCATTGCACTAAATGAATTACTACAAAAATTCAAGAGCACGTCTTCAAGCTGCCTGGATTTGTTTGCTATCTGCTTGACCTCTGTTTTACAGTAGCTGTATGCAAAGCACTGTGTGTTTGTATGGGGGGGGGGGGTGCACAAATAACACTGATATTGACAAACACTCATGGTAAACACTGTGTTGCAAGGCATTAGTCTGAGTGTTTTTATAATATTAACACATGTAGTCCTTGTCTGTACATTGGGTACCTTTTTAATCCTCATTGTATCAATGAGAAAACTGAAGCTTGGAGACATTAATAAGTAACTTGCTCAGATGATGAGCCAGAGCCAAGAAATGGAGGACCCAAGAATTGAACTTGTGTTATCTGTGTCTAGAGCCCGTGCTCTTAGACACCGTAGTAGACTCTTGCCCTGGAAGGAACTGGGACTTCCTGGAACCCACAGTGAGAGGATAGGTCATGTAGCCATTTGGGAACTACTTCAGGAATTCAGAGTAGGACGAGAGTTCCTCTCTGAGGTGATCAAAAGGGTTCATAAAAGAGAATGCATTATAACTAGGCCTCAAGAATTGGTGGAATTTTGTCAGGTGGAGGTTAAGATAACACTGAATATGAAGAATTGCAATCAGCAAAGGCACCGAGATGGAAGAGCACAAATTTAGACGCATGCATCAATTTGTCAGGGGTGGAGTGGCAAGTCCTTGTAAAAGGGCAGAGGGAAAATTATTAGAAGGGAAGTTGTAGAAAATTCTAGAGAACCTTAAAGTCCAGATAAAAGAGTTTGAAATTCATTCTGCACGTGAAGGCTTACAATTTGAAATTTTATTGATTTATTTGTTTATGTATGTATTTATTTATGCAAAAGAGTTAAATGAGGGAAGATGAATTGGGCAGCTATGAGTAGGATTGATTAGATAGAGTGGGAAAGATTTGAAAGGAAAAAAAGGATTGTATTTAAATAAATTTAAACAACTTCCACAGGAACAGCAAAACAAAATTAAAAAAAGAAAAAAGCACAAAACAAAACAGAGACTTCTGAAGTATCTTAACTCTGAACTGAAAACTGAGATGATCTGTACCTTTGCAAGAGCAGATGAGTCATGATTATGAAGGTAACATCGCCCACCCTGTACAAACAGGACTTCCTGCACTATCTGAAAATCTGGAAGAAGAGTTTATTCTTCAATTCCTCCTCGCACTCAGAAGCCATGAGTAATACAGTTCTTTAACTTTTCCTCTGTACTTTGGTGACAGATTTTGCCATGATAGATGTACAGAGGGGCATGGTTAGTGCATTATTTTCAGGTGTCTGTGGCTGTCCTGTGGTCTGGAGTAATGACGTATGTGCTGCACTGAGATGGGTATTAATCACAATCGTAGTTTACTCATTCAGGACCAGGAATGACTGAGCCGGGAGAAGGGCCACAGGCAGTAATAGATGTTCTTACCTAAGGCCCTGTAGTTTCTGAAGAGGCAGAAAGCAAGGATCTGAACCTAGTTTGGGTTTCAGCTTTCTGCTTGGACGACCTGTGCATCAGGGACCACAGGCATGCATATATCAAGAGAAGATGAGAGGGACCCCACGAGATGAACATCTGAAGAGAACTCTGAGGTACAGTTCTACCTCAGCTCTCTGTTCATTGGACTTGACATTATAGGGCATCTAACCAAATGTACATTTTCTAGGAAGGTGAGTTTTGAGAGAGATCTGGAAGATTCCAGGTTAGCTCCATAAATAGCAGGATCTGTGTGGCCTTGTCTCGCTATTAGGTGGGTCACAATTAGTTGCATCAGAGGAAATGGCAGGAAAGTCGTTCTGGAAGTTGTAACCTTTTTGTAGTAATCTGAGTGAAATTGATTCTTTGTGTAGCATTTTACTGTTTGTGTGATGTGCTGCATTTAAATGATAACCTTCATACAATGCCCCAAAGTAAATCATCCTCTGGGGGTATTTCATCAAGCTGGGCCTTTTGGGTGATCTTGGTGCCTCATTTCACTCAAGGGGAAGCTTTAACAAGTGAGAACTTAGGAAGCATCTTGAAATGATACGTAAATGGTGGATATGTTAAAGAAAAAAAAAGATTAAGTGTTATTAAACTACATCCAGTTTTAAAACTATTATTAAATCATTCAAATATGAGAATGTAAACCAGTGATGGAGAATGACTTATGCTTCTCATCTTCAAACTCCATTATGATCAATTCACACGTTGACCCCTCTTTCCACTTTGAACGTGCCTATGGGTTCAATCACTTTGTAAGGAATAGGATTTTTCATGAGCCGATAGGCTAAGACTTTAAGCTTAACCAAATGATATTATTGTCAGTTACAACAGGTTACTTCAGGTGCTCTGAGAGAGGTGCTAATAAGACCAACATTTTGGTTTGGGTACATCTATCATTTCACTTATTTATTTGTTTATTGTTTTGTCTTTTTTTTTTAAATATTTTGAAATAATCTGAAACAGATGAGTTTAAAGAATTGCACAAAAAGTTTCTGAATCCACTCTTGTTAACGTTTTGCTATATTTGCTTTATAATTCTCTATTTATTACATATTTTTCCAGAACAATTTGAGAGTGGATCGCATAATCCATGCCCATTTACCCGTCAGTACCTTCAGTATGTATTTCCTAAAAGAAAGAATATTCTCTTACAAAAATGTATTAAGGGTGATACTTTACAGTCCATGTTGAATTTGGCATTTGTCCCAGTTATATTATTTATGTGGATAAATATGAAAGTCTAGGATCCAGGCATTACATTTACTGTATTAGAACGCTAACAGTGGCTATAGGGAGACAATTTTCAATAATGTTTGGAGTCAGATTTGAGTGCCTTTTTATACTCAGAAGAGGTATCCCTATGAAGTAATGTGTCATCAGTCAGGGTTCTCCAATAGGGGATATATATAAGCCAATAGGGGATATATATAACATATATATATAATATATTATATATGTATATAACACATATGTATTAATACATGAAAATGGTAATGATGATAATGATTCAAATATTGTTGTGATCACAATGGAAATGCCATGAGCTTTCTTAGAAACTTGTGATGTCACTAGTCCTGGTGGAATTTAAGCACATTTGGGAAAAACAATAAGATGGAATTTATCTTTGCCTAAAAGATTCTAAATCCCTTCCGATTCATATCTACATGTATATCTATATCTGTATCTATATCTGCACCTATACCTATACCTATACCTATACCAATACCTATCTGTATCTACATCTATATTTCTGTCTATATGAGAGAGAAGCAAGGCAAGTTGAAAACCAGTAGGGCAGGCCAGCAGGCTATACACTGTGCCAGGAGTTGATGCAACTGTAGTCTTGAGTCTGAGATCTGCAGGGCAGGCCACTAGGCCTGAAACACAGCAGGAGCTGACGCTGCAATCTTGAGGCACAATTTCTTCTTCTAGGAAACCTCAGTTTTTGCTCTTAAGGCCTTCCAACTGCTTGGATGAGATCCTCCTGCAGTATTGAGGGTAATCAAAGTCAACTGACTGTAGATATTAGCCACATCTACAAAATAGCTTCACAGCAACACCTAAGTTTGTGTTCAGTTTCATAACTGGTCTAGCCAAGTTAACTCAGGGAACTATCAGAATTAAACATCATCATCTCTATTTTATACATGAGGAGTCCAAGACTTAGCACCACTGTTTTCACGTAAATTACTATTACGTAAATATAAACTTTATAGATCCAAATGAGTCTTTTGCATCCTTATACTTGAATTCCAAGGATGATTTCGTGGTTCATGTTTTTTATTTCACTATGCATGGCTGAGACTACCCAGTGTGTCCCACGCCAAAAGCCTGTGCTTCTTCCATGGCACCCCTATTGCCCAACGTCCGCATGGGATGATTTAGGAAGTGGTCAGTTTCCAGTCACTGATGATATGCAGACAAAGGCTAAATGGTCAGCTAGAAAGAATGTTCCAGAAATGAGTCAAGCCTTATATAAAAGCTTGAGCTACAGGATTTTAAATATTCCATTTGCCTTTATAAATCTATAGTAAATTTTTAAAATGTGTTTTGAGTTTTCTCTTATTGAAATATAACATTTTTATGCACTGACACCTTGATGTTAAATTAGTATATCTAATCATAGACAGGGAAATTATACCCCCTTTTTCTTTCTTAGAGCCTACATTATTTAGAGTTTTCAAACAGCATTTCACACTAGTGCTACTATATGGCAGATCTATTAAAAAGTCTCAGAGGAAAAATATGAGACTTTATAGAAAACCTGTGCTTCTCAAAATCAATTGTAAATTACTATTACATAAATATAAACTTTATATATCCAAAGGAGCCATTAATTAATTTAATTCCAAGGGTGATTTCATGGTTCGTTTTTTTTCTTTATTTACTTCACAGACAGTAGAACTGTAAGCAGAGCCCATGGTTTCTCTTGACAGTTATTCCCAACATCAAAAAAAGTTTCATCCTGTGCAGAGTATTTTAAATAATAAATAAAGATTGTAGAAGTAATGTTCACTAAGCATTATTAGTCAAGTACCTTGCTAAGTAGTTTATAAGCATTATCTTAGCTATTCTTCATAGCAAGTCAAACAAGCAAGTACTATTTTGCTTCTATTTAAAAAAAAAAAAAAAAGAAAGAAAAACAAAATAGCAGGTACAGGATGATTAAATTATCCTAAAAGTAAGATCTTACCCAGATGATGTGCAGGTGGATATTTTGTTTTCTAAATTTTGCATGGTATCTTAACATAAATAGGTTTATTTTATATATAATTCAAATTGTCCTTTAAAATCTGAGCATTCATATTTCAACAGTGATAGAGTGAAGCAATTAAGTGCCTTGTTCACCAGCACTTAATAATCCCCAGCAGGACGGTTGCCAAATTAGAAAATTAATTTGTGACCTTTTAACACCCAGTCCAAAGTGTACCCATTAAACTATATCTTCTAATAATAAAACACATTGTTACAGTAACAACTTAACATATGAAATTTTCCATTGCTTAGTAAATATTAATTTTCTATACTGCAGTCTACAATTACCATCACTGGGCAATTGCATCGTTCTTTGCTTGAGTAACATGTTGTCATCTAAGACAGGTTAGTTTTGGGGTTGTTTTCACCTAGTAAAAAGTAAAAGACAACTCTTTAGTCTGATTAAAAAATTTGAAACCTACAGTAGTATTATTAGGAACATAGAAAGGACTACATGTCCAGATTTATTTTTTTTTTCAGATTTGACTATAGTGAGATTTTGTGGATACAAATCTCCTATGTATCAGAGGGAATTCCTGTTGGATTCAAATTCAAGAACAGAGGTAATGAATCAAATATTATAAATATGACGGAAACGCCATGAGCTTTCTTCGTAACTTGTGATGTCATTATTCCTGGTAGGAATTAAGCATGGTTGGAAAAAATAGTAAAATATAATTATCTTCGCCTAGAAGATTTTAAAATTCCTTCTGGCTCAAACAGTTTTTAATTCAGTTGGTCTTCGTTTTTATGTAACACCGTAGAAAGGACTCCCCTTATTATGCTTGCCATTGTGAACATGCATAATTCCCATTTTATAAATTACTATGTTATACAAGGATCAAATTATATGAAATTGTATCTATTTTTACAGAATAACCTAATCTTGTGTAGTTCTAGAGGTATATATAACGGAGCATTAAGGAGTGCCAATGATAAAGCAGTTAGGTCTAAGGTAACTTGTTACGTATTTACCTGTATGCTACTCATATCAGGTTATTAAATTCTTAAACAACCAGACCGAAGATTTCTGATGGTGACATAGGATTTTTGACAGTGTCTCAATTCTGCCGAGAGAGCATTCAACATGGAAGTTATCATATCATGGAATACCTAGTCGGTTTATAAAACCTAAACCATCAACTGCATTGCAGTAGAAGAATGTAAGACTAAGGGAAAAGCTACCCTGAAGTAAGGCATCAGTTATTTCCAGAGGTGCCGTTATATAAGTAAAGAAACAAATAAATACATCTCTACCAGAGCTTATAGGTATAGATCTGGCCAAAGAGAGAGAACTCTCTGGGGCAGATTTCATTGAATATATGTTTCTACCACCAAGATCTAAACCTGTGTGCCTCTCTCAGGTCCACACCCTGATATGATGGAACACAACTACTAGTGGCAGCAAAGCATGTCCGCCTTCAAAGAGTCTGTCTCACAAGACTGAATGTCCAGGTTCAACTGTGATAAGACACTGTTCTTAAAGTAAATCTGAGTATCTTACACAGAGAGTCTAAGAAATCTCTCAAGTTTGCATTAAACGTTCTAATTCAGGTAATTCAAATATATGGTTCTAATTCAGGGTAATTCAAATACATGGTGACAAGGAGACTAGACTTCGGGTGATGAGCACACAATGGAATATAAGGGTGATGTATTATTGAACTTTATACTTGAAACCTATATAATATTAACCAATGTCACCCCAGTAAATTTAATTTAAAAAAACATGCAAAAAATCCAATTAGTTCTTCAAATTAAAAAAAAAAGTTCTGTTTCAGTCACCATTCTGACACAGATCACAATAGGATTTGGAAAAATATAGAACAGAGAAAAGCTTTAGCAGATGATAGAGACATTTTCAATAATAGTTCCCTTAGGCAGTTCAGCCCGAGTGCTTCACCAATTCCCAAGTTAAAAACATAATTTATGTGTGTATATATAAAAATGCCGTCTGATCCATCTCTGAATAGTCCATGTAGCATTCATATTTGTGATTATACATACTTTCATTTTTTAGGACAGTTAACACATTCATAATTTGTTGGGGTTTTCACTATCCACTTCCTGAGCTTATGGAGTCTGAAGTATTTTTAGGTCAGGTCCATCCTACCTCTGTGTAAGTTCATCCTACCGCAGCTCATTCTTGCTCTTATAGGTGCCTGGGGCTTCTTAAAAATGGGGTGCCCACAGGAGACATTATTGCTGGCATCCTGCTAATATTTATGGAAAAGACAGTCATAATTTTGAATTTATGATATGGTGGTCACTGGTGCAGAGGGGAACGGCCAACTTTTCGGATTCAGGAAAATGAGTCTTGATCTAATTGGAGCAGGTGGTTGCTACATTTTAATTGAGCTACCATTTGGCTTCTAGACTTTCAGGTAACATCTTGTTTTGGGTTCTTTTTGAGTTTCTCTCACTAGTCTTTCTCTTCTTGAACAATTCCCCTTGGAATTTTAGGACTGATTTATACCCTTTCCCACCCCATCTATCTCTAGTGGACTCCTTTTCATCTAATGAAATGCTTTTTCTCTTTGTTTCCTTCAGTAAATCAGTCTCTCTCTCTCTCCCTCCTTCTCCCTTTCTTTCTGTACTTCTCTCCCCCTCCCTTTATCCCTTCTCTCTCAAAACCTTTTCTTTCCCCAGTAGACCTTATGTGGCTCCCAGATCCAGATTCCAAAGTTAGAGCCAGCAAAATTATCATTCTGTCTCATGTAGGACTTGGGAGAAATCAATCTCCAAACTTTCCAGGAAGTTAAGGGAAATATTTTCATGTTCTTCTTCTAGTACCACATAGAAAAAGAAGAAAAATAAAATAATTAGGGCTTTCAATTAAAAGAGCTTGAGTGTGTGTGTGTGTGTGTGTGATGTCTTACCACAATCATATATTTTGGTTCAAGTTAATCTCAGCTAATTCTTAGTTTATCCTCATTAAGTCCCAAGTTGAGGAACTTCTGTAGGTATTATAAAAGAGAAATTGTGCATATTCTAAGTGACAGATGAAGTCAGGATTCTGGTACTAAGTCTAGGAACATCAGGCAAGAGCCTGAACAAAGCCTTTTCTCATCAGGGTGTGCGATGCATTGCACGTGTATACAGACTAATTCTGGAAAGGGTAAAAATGGTAAATAATAAAATAAAAACAAAACCCATACACATCTGCCAGAAAGACAAATAAAGGTGATATGGGACCAATCCTCCTGTGATTTTCTTGCCTTAAGACTTACATTTCTTAACTTATGAAATATTCACTGCACTGTTTGAAAAGTCAAAACCGTGGATGCCTGGGCTTCCAGGCTTCAGAACACAAGCAATTCCTCTTGGATGTGATTTATACACATTGTATAAGCTTTGGTATGGTTGGCAAGTCAGTGAACATAGAGATAAGAAGGGGAAAAAAGAATACCCCAATGACTATCAGAAATGTTCCGTGTTGTAGTTCACAGCTTCTGTCAGGCTGTAGAATTCAGAGTTATTTCTAAACCTCTCTGAAAAAGCTCTCTGGTGATATAGCTGTTCATCTCAACAGACTGAGAAAAAAATCTTAGGAGATATTTTTAATGAAGCGTACATAAGAAGGCTAAATTGAACAGAATATTAAAGGAAGAGCTGCACATTTCTAATGATCTTAGACGTGTGTGTATGTTTTCAATAACTTTTAGGATAGCACAGTTTTCTGTAATGTACTTTTAACATATTTGTATGAAATGTAGGACGGGAAAAATAATTTTCCTTCTACCATCCTTAGTTCTTATGGTCGGTCTGACAATGAAATAGTTTAACAGGACAAAATAACCAAATTTATTAGATATGTACATACAGGGGTTCCATAAGAATATAGGACCAAGGACAGTTCTGGCAGTTAAGGCTTGTATGTCACCTTGAGCTAAAGAGAAAAGAGAAATTGTAGTTTGGATTTTCCAAGGGGAGGAAGTCAATTCATATGGAGATGGAGAAGCAAATATTTGGTAAACAAATGTTTGCTGGTCCATCTTTAACAATGGGACACAGAGAGAACTTTGGTTGAAGGGCCTGGCTAGATTCCTTGCAGCCTATCACACCTAGTTCCTAAACTATAGTGATCTACGATGATAGCTCCCTTCCTGGAGCAGGTCCTCTATCTGAATTCTTGAGGGAAGGTTAAAGGTTTATCCTGAATCTTTTGTTCCTTAAAAATAACAAGGTTAAAATAATCAGTATCTTAAAAAAGGCATATATTGGGGTGGCAAACTCAGATCCCCCTCAACAAAAGGTGTCGGTTAAATTTTAGATATTGTGTGTTTATTTCAACAGTTCTATATTTATGCCTCAGTCCTCACCCTTGGAAAAAATAAGGTAAGAGTCATAAGAGTGATTCCTCTCTTAAGATGGAAAAGAGATACTTTTTCTTTTCTTATAACCCTTAGTTAGAAATATATTTTTCAGGAAGCATTTTTATTACAGTGAACATATCAACTTTATTCAATATCTTCATAGCCTTTGTATTTGTGAAGTGCTTTAAAATGAGTTTGATTAGACACATACTCCATCATCTAAAAAAAGAATCAATGTGGGGAATCCATCTTTCCCACTTGACAGATAACATAGATACATCGTCATAAGGGTGTATTTGTTTAGGAAAGAGATTAAGTTACCTGTTCAAGTTGGTCTTCCAAGTTAATGGAAGACAAAAAAATAGAACTTGTTATTCTGTAGCTTCTAGTGTATCACTGTGGTTGTTTGGCTTTGTGTCTGCTTTCTACACATTAATCAACGACACCATAATTTTCAGGATTGACAATCACACATCAATAATTCATTCTTCAATGTAAGTACATAAAAGGATTAATGTTACATGGGCTCTACAATATAGAGAAGAAAAGGTCACTAAATGATGTATTAAAACAACCGTGATAACAGACCAACAAATTAAACCTAACAGGAGAGATCAGCATTTGTTGGATAAACCTAATAAAATCTTATACTTTATTGATGATGCTCCTCCACTGGGCAGAAATAGCTCTAGGCCAAGATAGTAAGACAATAAATAAGGATCAGAGAGAGTTGCTGAAACACATGTGGAAATCAAATAGCTGAAAGTAAAACTGTAAGTACAAATATCAATAGATATATCATTGCCAAAACATTATCTTACATTTGAAATTTTCTGTTACTGACTTGTAAGGAAACCAAGATTTTCTTTCTAAACTCTGAATTAGAGACTCCCAGTAGTCATAATTATAGTGATTCTCCAGGAGATCATTTTCACTAAAGACATCTTTTAAATCACAAAGTGTTCTTTCTCTTTTAATGACAACTCCCCTGCAGACTAGAATGGTCTCCTGTCTTGATGAATTCTTTTAAAAGTCCAATGAACATATAAATGTATAAACATATGACTGATACAGACCAAATGGTAGCTTTTAAAAAAGGCTCTTTAAAGATTTTGTTTTATATGAGGTCAGACAATTAAGTTCGCGAACTCATCCTAGAAAATGTGCTACATACCTCGTTGCTGAATATCACTACAGTCACCTTTGAAGTACTCCCCTTGGGAAGCTACGCACTGATGCCAGTGCCTAGTCCACCCTTCAAAGCAATTTTGGAACTCTTTTTCAGGAATGGCCATCAGAGCTGTCATCGTATTACCCTTGATGTCTGAATATTCTCAAAATGTCTTATTTTCAGTATTTCCTTTACATTTGGGCAAAGAAAGAAGTCATTGGGGGCCAGATCAGGTGAGTAGGGAGGGTGTTCCAATACAGTTATTTTTTTACTGGCTAAAAACTCCCTCATAGACAGTGCTGTGGCAACTGCTGCATTGTCGTGGTACAAGAGCCATGAATTGTTGGTGAAAAGTTCAGATTGTCTAACTTTTTCATGCAGCCTTTTCAGCACTTCCAAATAGTAAACTTGGTGAACTGTTTGTCCAGTTGGTACAAATTAATAATGCATAATCCCTCTGATATCAAAAAAAGGTTAGCAACAGCGGTGCAACAAGTTCATGAACTTAATTGCCAGACCTCATATTTAATGTGCATTGAGTTTAAAAGCCTGAGACAGGCTTTACGTTATTTTGAAATTTAAGATAAAAATAAACTCTACTTTCAGACTTCCAATCCAGGAAACTGTACAAAGATAAGGATAAAGATATTTCCATAAAAATATTGATTGCAAAATTTATTTCACAGCAAAAAAAAAAAAAAAAAAATTAAAACAACCTGAAAATCCAGCATGGGGATTGATTACATACAAGATAATACTTTGTATGACGGAATAATATGCAGCCATTAACAATTAATATTATGAATAATTTTAATGACCCAGAAAGATATTTCTTTTGATAAAGGAAAAAAAAATAGAAAAAAAGAACAAAAATTATTCACCGCAGGATATTTTATACCTTTCCATTTTCTACATATTTATCTAAAAATTCTGGAAGGAAATATACCAAAATACCAAAGTTTTCCAAAAATTTTATGTGAAGTGTTTATTTTACTTTTATACTTTTCTGTATGTTCCAAATTTTCTACAATAAGAATAAAATATTGCCTTTCAGTCTAAAACAATTAAAATTTTTTACTTTTTATTGTAATTGTAATGAATTGTTTCAGTTTCTCAACTATGTAAATATTGCTCTTTGGTGCTTGCTGTTCTCTGGAATGTTTTTTTTCCCCTTCTCCTGGCTGGCTGCTTTATATTATTTTATGTCTGTGCTCAAACATTACTTTCTCAGTGAAACTATGGAATGTACCATGCCCCTATCAATCTTATCCCATTATCTTGTTTCATTTTCTGCATGGCACTATTTGAAATTATATTATAAATCTATTACTTAATCTAATTATTTGTTTAATTTCTGACTATTGTATTAGTAAACAAAGCTGTCAGGGCAACAGAAACCTTGCCTGTCTTATCTAATTTTAAGTCCCCAGGTCCTAGAACCCTTTATGGCATAAAGAAAACACCAAATTCGTATTTGTTAAATAAAGAGAAGTACTCTTAAAAATTAAATCAAAAGTTCAGGTATATTGAGAATAAAGGAACTAACATGAACCTGCCATGTTTTGGAAATGGGTAGGGTGAAGTGCATTTTGTTTATGAAAGGGAATGTGAGCATTAACAAACCAAAAACAGAAAAATGAAGCAAGGGGTGAGGATAGCTTATAAAATGAAAACCAAGAAGTCTCTTCAGGTGGGGCTGGGTCACAGATCTGTCTCTAAATCAGGGGTTAATACCTTTCTGTGTTGGATTATAGACCCCTTTGAAGATCTAATAAAAGATCTGAAACATGCCCTCAGAAAAATGCAGATGCGTATCTGATCATGCACATCAAGTTTTGTTCACAGTTTCTGTAGATTTGCGTATCATTCTAAGGGTGCAAGGAGTACACAGTAAAAGCTACTGCTCTGTTCTAGCTGGAAAGCATGATAAGTGATAACATTCGTAATCCATTGAGATAAAAATTTTTCTCAGGACGTTGAAATTTTGTCTAAGAAAACAGCAGAAGTCCAACTTTTGCCTTTTGTAGAGAGAGCAGATTGCATATACGATCACATTTAGTTATTATTACCTACAGACTTGGAAATGGAGATGCAAAGTCAAGGAACTTGCCAAATTGGAGAACCAGCACAGAATTTTTTTCAGCTTTAAAAAAAGTTTATTTAATTTTAACTACTTTGCCATTATTTATCTATTTATGACAAATTTATCCTTTGATTCTGTAAAGCTATGTGATTTCCTTTCAATATGTCCAATGTTTTTAATTAGTTTCAGGTGTACAAAGCTACATACTAGGTAGACCTTTACACCCCTGACAAAGTGATAACCCATCCAATCTACCCGTCTAACATCGTGTATAACTGTTGCAGTACCATTGTCTATATTCCCTATGCTATACTCTGCATCCCGTGACCATATATATACATATATATGTATATATATATATATATATATATATATATATATATATATATATATATAATTATAGTTCATATTCAATATTATTCTACGTCAGCACAGAATTTCATGTAAAGCTAAGTCAAAGGTGAATGTTTATCTCACTACATTCAGCAGGTCAATAAGAGTTTCATGGGAGAGATGGTGTCTGAGCTATATAACTTGAAGGATAGTCATAATAATAAAATAATAATGTTTATCAAATGCATTCCAAATATGAGACATTCTACTAAATACTTTACACACATCATATTTTAATATCCTCACAATAATTCTAATTTATGGGAAAAGTAACTGAGAATTCGAGTGCTTTAGAACTTGCCTCGGGATATTTACCTAATAAGTGGTAGAGCGGAGTTTCAACGCAAGGAAAATGGCTCATGTTTGTCATTGTAGAGTACTGCTCTCCACGAGGGTAAGATCTGAATCACAAGAGAAGAGCAAGAATGAGGTTCCCAGTGAGGGGATACTGTAACACCTGTACAGATGTTACTCTAAGTCTAGAAATAGCTAAGTAATTTTGAGTGCTAAGTACAACAACAACAAAAAAATGGATTCCCTTGGGCTGTATATAAATCTATTTTTGCAACCACTTTGACATAAAATGGAGAGGAAGAAGTATCATTTCCCAACATAAATAATGGAGGGCCTCTAATAAATGAAGAACTCTAGTACATTTAGGTTTTACATAAATTTATATATTGGATTTGGTGGTCTTATTGATTGCTTGTGAAATGGTAGTTTTTTGAGTGACAGCCTATGGGGAACTTAATCTTATAGCCAAAATTGTCTTTCAGTAAAAGGACAGCTTCCCTGGCACCTTTATAAATAAGTTAAACGATGGCTATGATAGAAGTGAGCCCTCTCATGGGATTTAAAGTACAGCTAAAAGCTATCAATTGCTACGAACTGTGAGATTTTTTTTTCATTGAGTGTCATGATGATAAATTCTTTGCACTAAATGTGAAATAAATACATATGTGTCTATCCTTCATCTAGGCAGATATATCAAATGCCCTAAAGTAGTCTCTGCTCTGAAAAACTGCATATAGTATATTAAGAAATATTTGAGAGAAAGTAGTTAGGGGCAACCTTTGTGCGCATTTTTGTTATTTTTTTAATGCTATTTCATGCCATATTCCAACAATGCAGTGGAAACAGCACCAAAATACCAATGTTCTTTCATATGTTCTGACAAATTTTAGAAATAACAGTAGTCTTAATATTAAAGTTAACAATAGGTAAAATATACGAAGCAACTGTGATGTACTAGGAAGTATGCCAAGCCCTTGTATATATTATACTTAATTTACCCAGTTATGCTCTGAGATTAGCCTTTTATAATCCCAGTTTAACAAGTGAGGAAACTGAGACCTCAGACCAGGAGGGGATGTTAGACCCCCAGGCCATCTGGACCCAGATGAGACTGCTTCTAAACTCTGAGATTTTAACTCCTACCATCTTAATCAGTTTTGTCATTTGAATTTGAGAAAAGATTTTCTTTACTTAACATTTATTTAATTTCCAGGAGGAACTACTAAAGCATGGTAACAAAAATATAATGCAAGTAAGAAGAATCATTTAGCTTCTTGCTGAAAATACCTAGAATATACTTACCTCTTGGAATATTTACCTCTTGACTGAGTGAAGGAAATAAGAAAGTTTTCTTGCTCACCTACTATGACAGATTATTATAAATTCTAAAATAATTGGATGCACTAGTCTTTGTTTTTAATTTCCACAAGGTCACAGGGCATGCCTGTCATCTCTTTTGTGACATCTCATTGTGTTTAGTACAGTGTCCTGTGGAGTTAAGTGGTCAAAAACTGCAGGTTGACAGACTTTCTCATTGGGCACCTGTCAATATCCTACAGCGAGCGCACTTTCAAGATTTAACGAAAGTGTCTTTTCATAAAAAGAGATGTGCATCTGTTCTAATACCCCATGAAAATCAATATATGCCCTATAATGAGTTGAAAACATCTGTTAATTTTTCTCTGCTTTATTTTTCTCACTTGTTTATTGCAGAAAATAATAACTGTATTTTTTTTTAGCATGAGGAAGTTCGATTTGATAATTGCTTTAAAAATACTTGTTGCTTACCTTTCATTTCAACAGGAAGCTTTTAAAAAGTATTGTTCTTCAAATATTGGCTTCTTTTGTTTATTTATTTTGAATCTGGGGAAATTGAGGCTGTCTATTAAGAATACTCTAAATTAATGCCCAGTCTACATTATGACTTGGCTGTATTCATGGTAGTCTCCACACAGGCATAATCAAATACTAGGGTCCCCTCATCTTGCACTATTACTACTCATGATATAACTCTCTTTTTTTAAGTTAAATTTAAAATTTAATTTTAATTAAAATAATTTTTTAATTGAATTTTAAAATTTGGGTGACAATGGTTAGTAAAGTTACATAGGTTTCGAGGGTACAATTCTGTAATACATCATCTATACATCACATTGTGTGAGTCATTTCTTCCATCACCATATGTATATTTGACCCCCTTTGCCCTCTTCTAACTCTCTGTTATTAATTTATTCACTAGTAAAATGTAGGAGTTGAAAGATATCATTTCTAAGGCTTTTATAGTTTAATATTTTCTGATGCTATTATGCTGCATACTATATGCACTATATATATATATATGTATATGTATATGTATATGTATATGTATATGTATAAAATACAGTATATATTTTCCCAGATTGCTCTGACTTGACTGGATTTTGTCTCAAAATATGACTCATGATTCAAGGTCAGAATAATATTAGCTTAGGGTGAAAATATGATCTGCTGAATTCTTTCAACCATAGTTCCTATTTTAAAATAATTTATATGTTCATTTGTGAATTTGGGCGTTAGGTTTAGGAGTACAATTTAGTGTATTCTAAAAACATTTTTAAATGGTATGCTATTCTCAGAGTAAGATGTTTCCAATATGGTTTTAATTTTTTTTTTTTACTATCATATCTTAACCTCCATTCCATGTATAGAATAATAGTCTCTGTATAAACCACTTCAGATGTTCTTTAGGAACATAAAAAATTCATTTTAAAATTATTATTACAAATGTTTGTTCTTGTTCTGAAAAACATCTATTTCCAGAACATACAAATTCATGATCTCAGAGAGATCTAGAATTCCTGAGTGGAAGGAATCTTGTGGATCATCTATCTAAGTCCACATTTTACAGAAAATAGAGAAACTGAGCCTCAAGGAGATTAAGTGAATTGTCCAAGGTCACATAGCTGTTTAGTGACAGAACTTGTATAAGAATCGACACCTCCTAAATTTCTCTCCAATATTCCTTCCTTCTACTTTCCCAGTGAGAACAATTTCAGATATACAACCTTGCTGTATCTTCTTAAAGAATTGACCTTTTTTTGTTATATAATGTCCCTCTGTCTCTGATTTTTTTAAATTTATCTCTAGCTATTATTAATATACTATGTATTATAGATTGTTATATTGCATATATATTATATACAAATATATAATATATTAATATATGTCAACATATTAATATAGCCATTTTGCTTTCTTGGGGAAATATAATTCAAAATAAAATCTACCAACCCAGAAAAGTTCTCCATAAAGGTAGAAGAGAAAGGAAATAATTCTATCCCTGAATAAGCGTTAAAGCAGAATATGATGCACATCACAGGCCATCCACTGAAGAGAAGGCAAAGACAGAAAGAAGCTATCATGCGGGGTGGTGTCATGCAGGGTCTCTGGTCCCGCTCCCCACATAAAAAAGCAGGACATGGTAAGGGCAAAAAGGAACACCCACAGAGCCATAGATAGGGAAGTCATACCCCTATAGTCTCGCTGGAGGCTGGGTTAGAAACACAGGAAGCAGGAGCCACAGGATCCACAATCCACACTCCACCCTTACTAGCTCAGCCACCATCTTCTTGCTAGCCCCCATTTCCTGCTAGCGTAGCCACAGCAGTTATATTACTGGCCATTGGCTCACTGGTTACAGCTGACAGCCAACTAGCCACAGCTGATGGCCATCCAATCACAGTTTATGGCCATTTACTACCTGAGCCAGCACCTTTCCACGTGAGGCCGAGAGCCTGGAAACTGCACTCCTTGCTCTGTTCCCACAGAAACCCTACCCTTTTTATAGCCAGACAGCTATAATCCATTACATACACATTTTCAGGATAAACGATAACTAATCCTCATGCAAGGGTAGTTAACATCCTTAACTAACCCGGTAACTAGGGTGACTATCTATGTTTACTAATTGCCTTTGTCCAAATGAAAATTAAACTCATATGTTTAGGACGAGGGCTCCTTTTGCCATTACCTGAGAAATTTAGCCTCCTACCCTTCCGTGGAAACTGGGAGATAGGGGTGCTATCTTCTTTGAGGATTATATTTCAAAGAGATGGCTCCCAGGTCCTTGTGGGAAAAAAAAAAGATTCCTGGGTTTTAAAACTGATAACAGGCTTATTTAGCTTTAAGAAGATTTACATATATCTCAAAGGGGCAGAGAAAGAAATCACAATTACAATTTTTAAAGTAAATTCAGAAATGGTGAGAGGAGAAGAAAAGGCTCTTTCCCTTTGTGTATCAGGGAAAAAGTTAATAATTTTCCTTTTAAAATTGTATTTACCCTTACATAGAGAGAGAGTACCTCCTTACTGCCAGGGAGGGATGAAATCCACATTCCGCACTTAGCCTACATTGACACCTGAGGGGGAGAGTTCCTCTTACTGCAAAGTGGGATGGGAGCTCTTGCTTCTCACTTGGTCTCCACTGACAAGATGGCGGGACTGGCCATGTCAACACTGCGTAGTGGTGAAAGTCCTGACTTTTCACTAGTCCCCCTTAGACACTCCCTGAAAGGGGAGCAGGAGGGGTACCTCATTACTGCCAGGTGGAAGTGGAAGTGCAGACTCCCCATTGTGGCCTCCAATAGCACCTCATTACTGACAGGCAGGGATGAAAGTCTCAGCTCCCTACTTGACCTTCTCTGACACTGCTCTTTTGAGGGTGTTGGGGTGCCTCGTACAGTCTTTCAAGGTTGTAAGCCTTGGCTCCCCACTAGCTTTTGGTGGCAGGCGTGAAGGTGGGGGGCCACAGATTTTGGCTGGAGTAGAGCGGTTATTTTCTATGTTTTCTGCCTAGCAAAACTGCTCCTTTCCTGGTCCTTTCACTACAAAGCAGACTTTAGGGGAATGGGTGGGTGCTTTGTATTCTCTGCCTCTGTTGGTGTTTCTGTGTTGCTGACTTTTCAGCTCCAAGTCTGGAATATATGAGGTCAAAAGAAAACCCAGAGACCTCACCATGGGTTTAAATTTCCCAGTCAGGCGGCCTTCCCTCTACCTTTCAGACTCTTATGTTTCTTTTACGGGGTTTTAGTTGTACTTAGTAGGAGAATTAGGGGAAAATACATTTACTTTACCTTTCCTGAAGCAGAATTCTGCATATTTTGAAAATAGTGATGGAGGTCATTTGTGTAATGAGAATTCAGAGGATGTTACTAACATCCAGAAATCCCAAACCCATTACTTTCTTAACCACTCAATTGTAAGGTACATAAAAACATGGGGGGTGAGTTTTATTCACTCTTAAGCAATAGTCAGTCCTTTGGTGTTGGTGAGATAGCAAAACATTTTCTTTATAGTCACATCTGAAAATGAATGTTGAAGTGAAGGATAATAGTCATGGCACCTCATTGTTTCTCCTCCCATAAAAATATGTGTAGTACTTTTGTTTAAAAGTTAAGATAATAGTTTGATCAAAGAAAAGGTGGTATCCTCCCTTTTGTTTGATTAAAATTGCCTGGTTCTTCTATGACTTCAAGAAAGAATTTAAAAGGATTTCTTTTTTTAATATAAAATAAGTCAAGTTAATGGTAATGATAGGAGAAGAATTTTTACTTCTGACTAAGAGAATGATAACTCATTTTTTTTTCTTTAATGAGAACAGTAAGTAAAAATAATTATTCATGCATGCTTGCCATCTCATTTAGCACTGATATAAAATTCTCTCCAATAAAACTCAAGTGGATTTGTTTTTTTCCGAGGTTGGATTTTAGGAGGTTTATTATTTCCATTAGGCTGTGGAATTTGATTATTCAATCAGCTTACTTCAATCCAGAAAAGTCTCTTCCGGCCCATTAATTTAAGGAACCTTCTTTGTATAGCACATGATTACAAAAAAAAAAAAAAAGAAAAGAAAAGAAAGAAAAAAAAACTAAAGAAAGACTGTCTTATTGCTTTTGTTTCTTCTTTTATTCTTTGTTTTAAATAATTTTTATTTCAATCCAGTTGCCATGAGCTCAATAAACACATTTCTAGCCACAGTTATCAGAGAAATTTAAATAATGAAGATTAATATGCTGATCCAAACTCAAATACTAGACTGAGCACATCAAATATATTAAACTTTATTTCGGCATAAAAGTATATTTTCACCAGAAGAAATGTACATTTCTAGGTTTAATTACTCTAGAGGGTTTAGGATAAAACTTTAAGACCTTTAAGGGTTTAGGATAAAACTATGACTAAAATAACCACAGGAACCAAAATGAAACTGACTCTATAAACTATTAAAAAGCATTTCAATTTCACAAAGTAAAATATACTTGGCTTTTTATTTTTCCTAAAATATATCTTCCCTGAAATCATGTAAGTAAATCTATGACTGTGCACATTTGTGTGGGTACGTGTCTGGGGTGGGGAGGGAAAGGAAGTGTTCTAAATGACAATCTAGTCTTTAGTAATTCTAGAAAGTTTACTATTTTGCTACTCTTTTCGTAGATGACTTAGATGAATAATAACTATCTCAGCTTGGGATTCCAAAAGTTGACTGAGGACTGATCTCTAATTCTAGTTTGTTTATAAAAACTGTTATTTTTCAAAACGAGCATGGTTAAATGCTAGTGTTTAGGGACTGTTAATAAATAATAAATGGAAGTGACCCTACTGATCAAACTCACACTCACTGTCCTATTCTATAATGATAAATATTACTTTATTTTTCCTTCTTAATCAAGTCAGGCCTTTATATATGTGTAGATTGCATGATTTCCCATAGACCTTTGTATTCAGTCTTTGGGAGTGCCCTTTCTTTGCTCCCAAATATCTCCCTAATAGCAATGTCATCATGCCAGGTACTCCTAAGCTTCTGATAATTTGATGTAAGACTGAAATAGCCTTTGTAATATCAAAACATTTTCAAATAGGAAGTGGGTGGTATGTTTAGCTGGCCAAACTCACAGCAGCTCAAGTTGTTCAGTGAATTAGGTCATATATCATTTTTACAAGAGATGGGGCAGAGGACAAAGAGATTAGGATAATATAATATATATGTTGTTTATGTCAGTAGAGATAATGACACACATATATTTTAAAAGTCACACTGCCTCTCTTATGAGACGTATAAGCCCATAATTTATTGTCTTGATTATGGAATTGTAAAGACTAAAGAGATCATTCCAAGTTTGGATGACCCCAGGTATTCACATTGAAATGGGTGAGTAGTTATTATTAATATTCGCAGCAATTGAATTGACACAGCCTTCTCTCCAACTAACATTACCTTTCAGTCCCCCCCACCATGGAAAAGGTGCCCTACAGAAGAGAAATGATTTTATAGTATTCTCTATTAGCATGGGCTTTAGACTTGAGAATGTAAGGATAATATGTCTATTAATTTTTTTTTTTTTTTTTACTTTAAATACAGACGGTGCCAAAAAAAAAAAGTATACACATTTCGAGAAAGGAAAAAGCTGTATTAAAATTGTAATACTCAATATATATCGAAAAGATGAATACAAATCATGTGTATACATTTTTTGGCACCCCTGGTATAAACATTAAATATTAACATTGACAATTATAGGAAAACAAATAGAAAGGATAGAGCTAAGCATATAAGAAAAGAATGAGAAGTATCCTCTTAGTAAGATGCCTAGCAATCGGAATATTTTTGGTCTTTTCATCATGAATATGCTTAGTGTCTCCTGCAAGTCATTGAAATAAGTGTCTTGATGGTCTCATCTGTAAAATGGAGAAAATGGCCCCTTTTCCTTATTTATCTGACAGGGATATGGTGAGGGATAATAAGACATTTCAAGGAGCCTCTCAAAAACCATTACATAAATACAGAGTTTTACTATATCTATGTGGGAATGTCTCCTGTGAAAGCCATTAAGGAAAAGAGTGGTAGATGTCTTAGAACTCAATATAGTATCTAATGCTGGTTTCCAAATGTATGAGATTGCTGGAGACACCAATCTTGTTTTCTCTATAATTTTAGAAGTAAGGGTAATTATTAAATTTCAGAGTTCTCACTTCCTTTTAATAAAAATATCTAAAAGTTTTTTTTTTAATATTTCAGAATTGTTTGGTATTTATAATTTTTAAATTCCAATAAAAAACTAATTTTCTCACATCGCTCTTTAAAACTTCAAATTTACTTGGAAATGGCTTATCAGTTAATAACTTCTATAGAAGGAAAAATCCTCTCTTCTATATGTATTGCTTTAAACATATATTCTGAACTCCTTCGACTTTCAGGCCCCCTTCACCCTCTCATTCAGTGATACTCCTGCATATGTTTATCATTTTTCTTTGGTCATACAGGTGGTATCCTTCCTTTTCTTCTAGGCTCACCTGTTGATCTCATTGTCCTCTATTCTCAAACTTTCCACTGTTCAACCTTGATTTGTTTTTCCAACTACATATTGAGGTCTCCATGTCATTTGTTTTCACTGCCTTGTATGATAGGAATTCAAGAAATGTGCTGAATGAATAATGGCCATAGTTGAAATTCTGATTACTTGTTAGAAAAACATGATTTGTTTCAATAGTTAAGTTGTTTTGTCATCTTTACCTTGTATACTATTAAAAACAAGCAAGAAAATATGATGGAAAAAGTTTTGATGTCACAAGTATAAAACATACATACAGTTAACTGTACTAAGACACGTGGAGTGTTGTGGAGAAAAACCAAAGCGTTATTGATAGGCATGCAAGAAGATAAATGGGTATGAAAAGCCATTTCCTGCATGGGAAGATGAAATTTTATAAATTTAAATGATTTCCAAATTAATTTGTAGATTTATTGCAATTAAAATTAAATCTCAATAAATATTTTTGTTTTCAATTATGTAAAATGAAAATTTATTAATAATAAAAACTGGGTGGTGAAATTCAATGTATTTTAAATTGGTAAGAAGGATTCATTCCCTTTATCGAGGTCAATATATTGCTCAAAGAATTGTAGTTAGATGTAATA